>NC_057417.1:16790748-16870222 GCF_019320065.1 Cervus canadensis | reverse complement strand
CATATTAATCAAACTAACAAGATCAAACACAAAGAACAAATATTAAAAGCAGCAAGGGAAAAACAACAAATAACACACAAAGGGATTCCCATAAGGATAACAGCTGACCTATCAATAGAAACCCTCCAGGCCAGAAGGGAATGGCAGGACGTCCTGAAAGTAATGAAAGAGAATAACCTACAACCTAGATTACTGTATCCAGCAAGGATCTCATTCAGATATGAAGGAGAACTCAAAAGCTTTACAGATAAGCAAAAGCTGAGAGAATTCAGCACCACCAAACCAGCTCTTCAACAAATGCTAAAGGATCTTCTCTAGACAGAAAATGCAGAAAGGTTGTATAAACGTGAACCCAAAACAACAAAGTAAATGGCAACGGGACCACACCTATCAATAATTACCCTAAATGTAAATGGGTTGAATGCCCCAACCAAAAGACAAAGATTGGCTGAATGGATACAAAAACAAGACCCCTATATATGCTGTCTACAAGAGACCCACCTCAAAACAAGAGACACATACAGACTAAAAGTGAAGGGCTGGAAAAAAATATTTCATGCAAACGGAGACCAAAAGAAAGCAGGGGTCGCAATACTCATATCAGATAAAATAGACTTTCAAATAAAGGATGTGAAAAGAGACAAAGAAGGACACTACATAATGATCAAAGGATTAATGCAAGAAGAAGATATAACAATTATAAATATATATGCAACCTCCAAACAATAGGAGCACCACAATATGTAAGGGAAACACTAACGAGTATGAAAGAGGAAATTAATAGTAACACAATAATAGTGGAGACTTTAATACCCCACTCACAACCATGGATAGATCAACTAAACAGAAAATTAACAAGGAAACACAAACCTTAAATGACACAATGGACCAGCTAGACCTGATTGATATCTATAGGACATTTCACCCCAAAACAATCAACTTCACCTTTTTCTCAAGTGCACACGGAACCTTCTCCAGAATAGATCACATCCTGGGCCATAAATCTAGTCTTGGAAAATTCAAAAAAATGGAAATCATTCCAGTCATCTTTTCTGACCACAGTGCAGTAAGATTAGATCTCAATTACAGGAAAAAAATTGTTAAAAATTCCAACATATGGAGGCTAAATAACACGCTTCTGAATAACCAACAAATCATAGAAGAAATCAAAAAAGAAATCAAAATATGCATAGAAATGAATGAAAATGAAAACACAACAACCCAAAACCTATGGAACACTGTAAAAGCAGTGCTAAGGGGAAGGTTCATAGCATTACAGGCTTACATCAAGAAACAAGAAAAAAGTCAAATAAACAACCTAACTCTACACCTAAAACAATTAGAGAAGGAAGAAATGAAGAACCCCAGGGTTAGCAGAAGGAAGAATC
Source organism: Cervus canadensis (assembly GCF_019320065.1). Classification (NCBI taxonomy): domain Eukaryota; kingdom Metazoa; phylum Chordata; class Mammalia; order Artiodactyla; family Cervidae; genus Cervus; species Cervus canadensis. Next base: position 16,868,834 of record NC_057417.1, on the reverse strand, counting down.
TTAAAAATCAGGGCCAGAAATAAATCACATAGAAACTAAAGAGACCATAGCAAAATCCAACAAAGCTAAAAGCTGGTTTTTTGAAAAAATAACAAAATTGACAAACCATTAGCAAGACTCATTAAGAAACAAAGAGAGAAGAAACCAAATTAACAAAATTAGAAATGAAAATGGAGAGATCACAACAGACAACACTGAAATACAAAGGATCATAAGAGACTACTACCAGCAGCTCTATGCCAATAAAATGACAATGGATGAAAATGACAAAATTCTTAGAAAAGTATAAACTTTCCAAACTGAACCAGGAAGAAATAGAAGATCTTAACAGATCCATCACAAGCAAGGAAATTGAAACTGTAATAAAAAATCTTCCAGCAAACAAAAGCCCAGGACCAGATGGCTTCACAGCTGAATTCTACCAAAAATTTAGAGAAGAGCTAACACCTATCTTACTCAAACTCTTCCAGAAAATTGCAGATGAAGGTAAGCTTCCAAACTCATTCTATGAGGCCACCATCACCCTAATTCCAAAACCAGACAAAGATGCCACAAAAAAAGAAAACTACAGGCCAATATCACTGATGAACATAGATGCAAAAATCCTTAACAAAATTCTAGCAAACAGAATCCAACAACATATTAAAAAAATCATACACCATGACCAAGTGGGCTTTATCCCAGGAATGCAAGGATTCTTTAATATCCGCAAATCAATCAATGTAATACACCACATTAACAAATTGAAGATAAAAACCATAATGATTTCTCAATAGATGCAGAGAAAGCCTTTGACAAAATTCAACACTCATTTAGATTAAAAACTCTCAAAAGCAGGAATAAGAAGGAACCATACCTCAAACATAATAAAAGCTATATATGAACAAACCACAGCAAGCATCACCTCAATGGTGAAATTGAAAGCATTTCCCCCTGAAATCAGACCAAGACAAGGGTGCCCACTCTCACCACTACTGTTCAACATAGTGTGGAAGTTCTGGCCACAGCAATCAGAGCAGAAAGAAGTAAAAAGGAAATCCAGATAGGAAAAGAAGAAGTAAAACTCTCACTGTTTGCAGATGACATGATCCTCTACATAAAAAACCCTAAAGACTCTACCAGAAAATTACTAGAGCTAATCAATGAATACAGTAATGTTGCAGGATATAAAATTAACACACAGAAATCCCTTGCATTCCTATACACTAACAATGAGAAAACAGAAAGAGAAATTAAGGAAACAATACCATTCACCATTGCAACAAAAGAATAAAATACTTAGGAGTATATCTACCTAAAGAAACAAAAGACCTATACATAGAAAACTATAAAACACTGATGAAAGAAATCAAAGAGGACACAAACAGATGGAGAAACATACCGTGTTCATGGATTGGAAGAATCAATATTGTCAAAATGGCTATTCTACCCAAAGCAGTCTATAGATTCAATGCAATCCCTATCAAGCTACCAACGGTATTTTTCACAGAACTAGACCAAAGAATTTCACAATTTGTATGGAAATACAAAAAACCTCGAATAGCCAAAATAATCTTGAGAAAGAAGAATGGAATGGGAGGAATCAACCTGCCTGACTTCAGACTCTACTACAAAGCCACAGTCATCAAGACAGTATGGTACTGGCACAAAGACAGAAATATAGATCAATGGAAGAGAATAGAAAGCCCAGAGATAAATCCATGAACCTATGGACACCTTATCTTTGACAAAGGAGGCAAGGATATACAATGGAAAAAGACAACCTCTTTAACAAGTGGTGCTGGGAAAACTGGTCAACCACTTGTAAAAGAATGAAACTAGAACACTTTCTAACACCATACACAAAAATAAACTCAAAAATGGATTAGCGATCTAAATATAAGACTAGAAACTATAAAACTCCTAGAGGAGAAACATAGGCAAAAACACTCTCGACATAAACCACAGCAAGGATCCCCTATGAACACCTCCCAGAATATTGGAAATAAAAGCAAAAATAAACAAATGGGGACCTAATTAAACTTAAAAGCTTTTGCACAACAAAGGAAACTATAAGCAAGGTAAAAAGATAGCCTTCAGATTGGGGGAAAATAATAGCAAACAAGCAACAGACAAAGGATTAATCTCAAAAATATACAAGCAACTCCTTCAGCTCAATTCCAGAAAAATAAATGACCCAATCAAAAAATGGGCCAAAGAACTAAACAGACATTTCTCCAAAGAAGACATACAGATGGCTAACAAACACATGAAAAGGTGCTCAACATCACTCATTATTAGAGAAATGCAAATCAAAACCACAATGAGTACCATTACACACCAGTCAGGATGGCTGCTATCCAAAAGTCTACAAGCAATAAATGCTGGAGAGGCTGTGGAGAAAAGGGAACCCTCTTACACTGTTGGTGGGAATGCAAACTAGTACAGCCACTATGGAAAACAGTGTGGAGATTTCTTAAAAAACTGGAAATAGAACTGCCATATGACCCAGCAATCCCACTTCTGGGCATACACACTGAGGAACCAGATCTGAAAGAGACACGTGCACCCCAATGTTTCATCGCAGCACTGTTTAAAATAGCCAGGACATGGAAGCAACCTAGATGCCCATCAGCGGACGAATGGATAAGGAAGCTGTGGTACATATAACACCATGGAATATTACTCAGCCATTAAAAAGAATTCATTTGAATCAGTTCTAATGAGATGGATGAAACTGGAGCCCATCATACAGAGTGAAGTAAGCCAGAAAGATAAGAACATTACAGCATACTAACACATATATATGGAATTTAGAAAGATGGTAATGATAACCCTATATGCAAAACAGAAAAAGAGACACAGAAATACAGAACAGACTTTTGAACTCTGTGGGAGAAGGTGAGGGTGGGATGTTTCGAAAGAACAGCATGTATATTATCTATGGTGAAACAGGTCACCAGCCCAGGTGGGATGCATGAGACAAAGTGCTCCGGCCTGGTGCACTGGGAAGACCCAGAGGAATCGGGTGGAGAGGGAGGTGGGAGGGGGGGATCGGGATGGGGAATACATGTAACTCCATGGCTGATTCATGTCAATGGTATGACAAAACCCAATGGAAAAAAAAATAATAATAATAAAAAAATAAATTAAAAAAAATAAAAAAAAATGGAAGAGAGAAAAATAAAGAGCTCTTAAACCTTCTGCTTAGAAATAACACATATCATGTTGACCCTCACTCCACTAGCCAAAGCAAGTCACTTTTGTGTTCAATAAGGTAGGAATACATGATCCTCTTGCATGGGGGGGGGGGGGGGGCAGGTGTCCCTTCAAGTCACATAACCAAGTTTATCATCAGAAAGGTAAGAGAAGTAGAATCCTCTGCTAGGGAAGGACATCAACTACTTTGAACACAAATACAATTTCAGACAAAGATTTTACTCTAAGACCAATTGAAAGGTCTCTGTGACAAGAGTCACAAGTTTAAAAAGATCCACTATGGTGTGGGTAATGGTTTGAAGAGGGTCAAAATTAGATTTTGCTGGTTACCTTAATGGTAAAGCTGGAGCTTCCCTGGTTGCTCAGACAGTAAAGAATCTGCCTGCAATGCAGGAGACCCAGGTTTGATCTCTGGGTCAGGGAGATCCCCTGGAGAAGAGAATGGCTACCCACTCCACTATCCTTGCCTAGAGAATCCCATGGACAGAGGAGCCTGGCAGACTACCGTCCATGGGGTCACAAAGAGTTGGACATGACTGAGCGACTGACACAAGCGGATTCAAAGCTGTACTTTTGGGGCTTTCCAGGTGGTGCCAGTGATAAAAACAAAAAACAAAAAACCCGCCTGCCAACGCAGATGTAAGAGACTTGCATTCCATCCCTTGATCGGGAAGATCCCCTGGAGAAGGGCGTGGCAACCCACTCCAGTATTCTTGCCTGGAAAATCCCACAGAGAGAGGATCCTGAAGGGCTACAGTCCACAGGGTTGTAGAGTCAGACATGACTGAACTGACTCAGTGTGCACAGTGAGGAAGAGAGAGAAATCAACAATGTTGCCCAGATTTGGCCCTCCCTACATTCACACCATAGTTACCTACTCATTTGTAGCCACCCTCTTCTCTCACTATCCAGGTGTACCATTCTCCTCTCCATTCCAAATCCTGCCACTGTATCAAGTGATTTCAGTATACATTTGAGCAACCCATCTATCTGCCTGTCAAATCTTGTGTGTGTGTATGTGTGTTAAGAACCATGAACATGAGATTTTCATCTTAACCAAGTTTTAAGTGCACAATATAGTATTGCTGATAATAGGCAATACACCATATAGCAGATCTCTAGAACTATTAATAATTCATCTTGCATTTTTTAAAAATAGCTCTTATTGAGGACTCTAAGAATAGAACACACCCTACACCTCAGTCACCTACTTTACTCGCTGTTTACAGGGCAGCCTCCAGGGATTTTGGAGAAGGACATGGCAACCCACTCCAGTATTATTTCCTGGAGAATCCCATGGACAGAGAAGCCTGGTGGGCTATGGTCCATGGGGTCACAAAGAGTCAGACATGACTACGCAACTTTCAGTCTTTTACCAAGATATACACTTTTGCTGAGCGCTAAAATATTGATGCTTTTGAACTATGGTGCTGGATAAGACTCTTGAGAGTCCCTTGGATAGCAAGGAGATTAAGCCAGTCAGTCCTAAAGGAAATCAACCCTGAATATTCATTGGAAGGACTGATACTGAAGTTGAAGCTCCAATAGTTTGGCCACTTGATGCAAAGAACGACTCACTAGAAAAGACCCTGATGCTGGGAAAGATTGAGGGCAAGAGGAGAAGGGGTGACAGAGGATGAGATGGTTGGATGGCATCATGGACTCAATGGACATGAGTTTGGGAAAACTCAGGGAGATAGGGAAGGACAGGGAAGCCTGGTGTCCTGAAGTTCATGGGGTTGCAAAGAATCAGACACAACTTAGCAACTGAACAACAATACTTTTGACGACATGTATTTCTTAGCCACAAAAAAAAAAAATCACATACAAACTAGCTTCTCCTTTCTCTCTTCAGAGCAGTTCTTCAGAGTTGTCTCCCAGGCTGTGGTCCTCAGTAAGATCATGAATAAAAACTTAAATTCACAATTATCATGTTATGTGTTTTTCTTTAAGTTGACATTATGACAACAGAATTGAGTAGTTGTAACAGAAACTGTGAGCTTCCTAGGTAACTTAGCAAAGAATCTGCCTGCAATGCAGGAGACACAGGAGATACGAGTTTGATCCCTGGGTCGAGAAAACCCCCTGAAGGAGGAAATGGCAACCCACTCCAGGGTTCTTGCCTGGAGAATCCCATGGACAGAGGAGCCTGGCAGGCTACAGTCCATGGGGTTGCAAGAGTCGGACACAACTTAACAACTGAGCAAGGGCACGAAACTGTATGGCTCAGAAATCCAAAGTAATTGCCCAAGACCCCTTGTTTCACCATGCATCCATATAACCAAACTTGACATATGGCAAGCCTTTGAAAAATTATTTGTCCATGTTAATCTATCTCTCTCTCTCATTCTCTCTCCCCTATAAACTAACTGTCAAGATTTTTTGTTTTTTAGCTTAGCTTTATGGTTCAGTAGAGTGGATTCAGTAAGTCTTAGAGACAATGCCCTTCATGGAATGTTTCACTAGCACCAGGACACTTCATCAAAATAGGACTCATTTTACTTTTCTGCCAGCAAGTAACTGCAAACAAAAATGGCTCTCCACTTCTCCAATGAGCAACGGTCCTCTGGGAGACTTGACATTCTCCATTTAATTACCAGTAACAGTTAGATGATTTCCTCTGGGTGTTACTGTGTCTCAGTCGGGAAAGTCACTCACACAAACAAGAAGAGGAGGTGTGTTCACTGTTCCCAAGGCTGCTCACCCACACCATCAAATCAAACAAAAGGAATTTTACTTTTGGTCTTCTTTTCCTCTCATACCATCACATCTCCTCCTTCCAAAAAAAGTTTCAGTTCATTTGGCTCCAGATTACCTCAAAATAATGAGTCCTTTTCCAGCCTATGGAGAGACACCAAGAAAACAGCTACAAATTTAAAACAAAGCATCTTACCTATGTCAGTCCATTCCAAAGTTTGTCAGTAATGCAAGACCAGCGTGAACCTGGATTGAGACGTATAGCAGTCTCAGGGCCACTGGGGAATAAACTGGTGAACGTCATGAGCTATAATCTTTCAAGGTCCCACCCACTTCTTGGAGGCTCAAATAGCCCCCCTAGCACGGTGTGATTTTATTAATAGTTCTATTCAGTTCAGTTCAGTCGCTCAGTCGTGTCCAACTCTTTGTGACCCCATGAATCGCAGCATGCCAGGCCTCCCTGTCCATCACAAACTCCCAGAGTTTACTCAAACTCATGCCCATCTAGTCGGTGATGCCATCCAGCCATCTCATCCTCTGTCATCCCCTTCTCCTCTTGCCCCCAATCCCTCCCAGCATCAGGGTCTTTTCCAATGAGTCAACTCATTGCATGAGGTGGCCAAAGTATTGGAGTTTCAGCTTCAGCATCAGTCCTTCCAATGAACACCCAGGACTGACCTCCTTTGGGATGGACTGGTTGGATCTCCTTGCAGTCCAAGGGACTCTCAAGAGTCTTCTCCAACACCACAGTTCAAAAGCATCAATTTTTCGGTGCTCAGCTTTCTTCACAGCCCAACTCTCACATCCATACATGACAACTGGAAAAACCATACCCTTGACCAGACGGACCTTTGTTGGCAAAATAATGTCTCTGCTTTTTAATATGCTATCAAGGTTGGTCATAACTTTCCTTCCAAGGAGTAAGCGTCTTTTAATTTCATGGCTGCAGTCACCATCTGCAGTGATTTTGCAGCCCAAGATATAAAGTCTGACACTGCTTCCACTGTCTCCCCATCTATTTGCCATGAAGTGATGGGACCAGATGCCATGATCTTAGTTTTCTGAATGTTAAGCTTTAAGCCAACTTTTTCACTCTCTTCTTTCACTTTCATCAAGAGGCTTTTTAGATCCTCTTCACTTTCTGCCATAAGGGTGGTGTCATCTGCATATCTGAGGTTATTGACATTTCTCCCGGCAATCTTGATTCCAGCTTGTGCTTCTTCCAGCCCAGCGTTTCTCATGATGTACTCTGCATAGAAGTTAAATAAGCAGGGTGACAATATACAGCCTTGACATACTCCTTTTCCTATTTGGAACCAGTCTGTTGTCCCATGTCCAGTTCTAACTGTTGCTTCCTGACCTGCATACAGGTTTCTCAAGGGGCAGGTTAGGTGGTCTGGTGTTCCCATCTCCTTCAGAATTTTCCACAGTTTATTGTGATCTATAGAGTCGAAGACTTTGGCGTAGTCAATAAAGCAGAAATAGATGTTTTTCTGGAACTCTCCTGCTTTTTCTATGATCCAGTGGATATTGGCAATTTGATCTCTGGTTCCTCTGCCTTTTCTAAAACCAGCTTGAACACCTGGAAGTTCTCGGTTCACGTATTGCTGAAGCCTGGCTTGGAGAATCTTGAGCATTACCTTACTAGCATGTGAGATGAGTGAAACTGTGTGGTAGTTTGAGCATTCTGTGGGATTGCCTTTCTAAGGGACTGGAATGAAAACTGACCTTTTCCACTGTGGCCACTGTGGCCACTGCTGAGTTTTCCAAATTTGCTGGCATATTGAGTGCAGCTCTTTCACAGCATCATCTTTCAGGATTTGAAATAGCTCAACTGGAATTCCATCACATCCACTAGCTTTGTTCGTAGTGATGCTTTCTAAGGCCCACTTGACTTCACATTCCAGGATGTCTGGCTCTAGGTGAGTGATCACACCATCATGATTATCTGGGTCGTGAAGATCTTTTTTGTACAGTTCTTCTGTGTATTCTTGCCACCTCTTCTTAATATCTTCTGCTTCTGTTAGCTCCATACCATTTCTGTCCTTTATTGAGCCCATTTTTGCATGAAATGTTCCCTTGGTATCTCTAATTTTCTTGAAGAGATCTCTAGTCTTTCCCATTCTGTTGTTTTCCTCTATTTCTTTGCATTGATCGCTGAGGAAGGCTTTCTTATCTCTCCTTGCTATTCTTTGGAACTCTGCATTCAAATGGGAAATATCTTTCCTTTTCTCCTTTGCTTTTGCTTCTCTTCTTTTCACAGCTATTTGTAAGGCCTCCTCAGATAACCATTTTGCTTTTTTGCATTTCTTTTTCCATGGGGATTGGTCTTGATCCCTGTCTCCTGTACAATGTCACGAACCTCCGTCCATAGTTCATCAGGCTCTCTGTCTATCAGATCTAGTCCCTTAAATCTATTTCTCACTTCTACTGTATAGTCATAAGGGATTTGATTTAGGTCATACCTGAATGGTCTAGTGGTTTTCCCTACTTTCTTCAGTTTAAGTCTGAATTTGGCAATAAGGAGTTCATGATCTGAGTCACAGTCAGCTCCCGGTCTTGTTTTTGCTGACTGTATAGAGCTTCTCCATCTTTGGCTGCAAAGAATATAATCAATCTGATTTTGGTGTTGACCATCTAGTGATGTTCTATTAATCTCCCTCAACTACTGGGGAGATCCCAGACTTAGATCTTGGGAGGCTCCCAGGCAATTTTATTCAATAATTGATTCACTCTGGTTCCTGAAGAATGTTAGTTCTTACGCAGCATAATCTGGTTTCTGCAAAATAAGACCAATCTCTTCATCTCTTATCTGTTTTTACAGTGGTGCTCTGAGGAGAAATTTTGGTGAGATGAGTAACTGGGTCGTGTTGCACAGTCACTCAGTCATGTCCAACATGTTGCGACTCCACGGACTGCAGCATTCCAGGCTTCCCTGTCCTTCACTATCTCCTGGAGTTTGCTAAAATTCATGGCCCCTTGTATACAGAGGTCAGGGTTTGTATATAGAGATCAACTTTGACACTTTGGATGTTTAGGGAAGGATGATTCTTTTGCTGGGAAAGACTGAAGGAGAAGGAAAACAGGGCAGCAGAGGATGAGATGGTTAGATAGTATCAGTGACTCAACAGATGTGAATTTGAGCAAACTCTGTGAGATAGTGAAGGACATGGGGAGCCTGGTGTGATGCAGTCCATGGGGTCACAAAGAGTCAGACATGACTTAGAGACTGAATTAACAATAACACAACAACAATTCTTTTGGTGGGGGCTATCATGTACATGGTAAAAGGTTTTGCAGCATTCACGGCCTCCACCCTCTAGATAACAGTAGCAGATCCACAACCCCTTGGCCTTGCCTTTCAAACCAAGCTCATCTAAAGCTACCCCTCCAGGCTCCAATGCCTAGCCTACCCTGGTTCACTATGTTCTAATCCCACTCTCTGACCTTTAAACTTGTTCCCAAATTTATATTTGCTGCCCCTCTGGCTGAAAGGTTCTTCTCCCAGATTGGCACATGGCTCCTTCCTATCACCCAGATCTCAACTCAAATCATCACCTCCTTAGAAAGGTCTTGCCCAACCAACCTTCCTAAAGCAGGCTATCTTCCACTCTCCCTCCCATATTCCCTATATCATTTCCCAGTTTGTTTCCTTCATAGCATTTACTAGGACTTGAAATCATCGTATTCATTTGTTTGGTCTGCGGTATTTTCCTAGACTATAAGCCATGAGAGACTGTGGTCCATCTTGCTTTCCTCTGCATCCCCAGTGCCTAGCTAGAGATTGCATAGAGTAGGCATTCAATAAATAGTTATTAACAAATGACTCAATGAATGAATAAGTAAGATTAGAACCTATGTCTGCAAGGACTTTACAGGATTCCTTCCAAGAGCCCAACAGAATTGGATTTCAAGAGAGAAATTATCTATCCTGAGAAACCATACCTGGTTAAGAATATATTTCCTGCATTCAGATACCAATTCTGCCATTCATCAACTGTGTGACCTCAGGCAAGTTGCCAAGTTCTCCAACTCTCTGTTGTTTTTTTTAAATTAATTAATTTTTAAATTGGAGTATAATTGTTTTACAATGTTGTGTTAGCTTCTGATGTACAACAATGTGAATCAGCTGTATGTATACATATATCCCCTCCCTCTTCTTTCTGTTTTCTTGCCCATAAAATGGGAATAATAATAGTCTCTTCCTCTAGGACTGCCTCAAGTATTAATCAAGATAATAAACATAAAGCTCTGAGTGGTATTTTATACTTAAATATAAAAACTCACAGAGTAAGTACTGTGTGTTCGGTATGTGCTATTGTTGTGGTATGTTGTTTTACCAATCAAGAATTTTTCACAGGATGATGACAACCAGTGCAGTATACAAGATTCCAGTGCCTCCCCATAAATCTACTTTGAAAGAGGAAAAGCAGTCCCATAGAACTTTCTACCAGGAACTTTTCCCCTAAAGCTATTTCCTTCTAGTTAAAATAAATCTGACTTTATCTTGGGCCCCAGCAGAAAACTACTTACGTCGTAGTAACCTTTAATAGACCAGAACAATATAATTGCCACCTCCTAGCATTCTCTTCTCCAGAGTGAATAATTGGAATGCCTTGAATGCCTAGTTCCTTTTCCCTCTTTCTGATCTTTTATATTTATTGTTCTCAGTTTGGAAATAGATCCAAAAGAAGGAGGAGAGCTGCTGTTGTCTTGGCAACTGTGAAGGGATGGACAACCAAGTTTGGATGAAACAAGAAAAGTTGAGCTGTTTTGTTTTTTCATTTTTCTTTCTGATCAAAAACATCCCTCTGCTTTGAAACAGAGACACGTGGCTGACACTGTCGTTCTTGTATATTGTCTCCTGATCTCCCCCTTTCTCAACACTCAGAGGGAAGAGAGAATTATCAAAGCATTTGATGGGAGAAAGTGCTTGATGACACCTCAGTTTATCGCCACTTTTAAGGCTTAGTTTTGTATTCATCCAACAGGGCACATAACTTCTCTTCCTAGTTTCTCTTTTGGTTTACATTACAAACAGTTGGGCCCCTACCTATTCCCCAGCTAAACATATTAACTCCTAAAGATCAGGAATAGTGTTTGTTCCTCATATTTTTTTAAAAAATCATTTTTAATTACACAAATAAAATGATACCATACAATAACTTCCAACAATCTACGTGTATATCCACTACACGCCACCACTAATTCCACATCATCAACACACACACATTAATTTTTGTTGACATAAGCAGAATTATATCCTATGCACTGTTTTCAAAGTTGCTTTGTTTACATCATGTAACACAGGTATCAATAGTATGCTCCCTGTCTCCTTTCACTTTTGTTATCATTTCCAACCCTTTATTTTCAGATTTTATGTATATATTTTTGCCTTGGTTTAGCTCTTATAAAAAACATGTAGATAATGTTAATTTAATAATGTATAATAATTTTAAATAATGCTATTTTAACCAAGCAGAGTGGCAATTTAATAGAATGATAAGAGCATAGCCTTAAGCATCAAAGAGCTTGGGTTTAAGCCTGGATCCTGACTTTAAGCAAATGGCTAAGTCTCTCTTAAGCTTCAGTTTTCACATCTCTCATGGGACAGTAAAAATAGAACCCACCAAGCAGAACTTGAGCAAACTCAGGGAGATAGTGAAGGACAGGGAAGCCTACTGTGCTGTGGTCCATGGGACCACACAGTCGGACACCGCTTAGTGACTGAACAACAACAAAGGAAATTTCATATGCTTTATCGTTGTTAGGAGTACACGCTGAAGCAGCACCTCAGGTGGGCAACACAAGAAAAATATAAAAATTGAAGAGTATATATACCCTCTTTAACTTGAAGTGATTTTTTAAAATTTTATTTATATTTTGAGATAATTTTAAGAAATAGTAGTTGTAATAATATTGTAAATAATAGTTGTAAGAACTAGTACCCAGGGACTTCCCTGGTGGTCCAGTGGCTAAGACTCTGTGCTCCCAATTCAAGGGGCTCAGGTTCGATCCCTGATCAGGGAACTAGATTCCACATGCCCCAAGAGTTTGTATGTCACAACTAAAAGGTCACTCGTGTCGAAAGTAAGACACGGTGCGGCCAAAGAAAGAAAGAAATAGAACACAGAGACCCTATGTAATCGTTGTTCAGTTTCCCCAGTGATAACATTTTGAAAAGCTATATAGTACAATATCACAGTTAAGATATTGACAAAGACTCCATCCATTCATCTTATACATATTGCCCACTTGTACTTATTTGTGTGTGTGCACACGCATGTATATATGTGTGTGTATTTAGTCCTATAAAATTTTATCACATTTGGATTCATATATCCACCACCACAGTCAAGACACTGAACAGTTCTGTCACCAAAAGAATTATTCTCTTTGCTTTTTCTTTTTTTTTCCGCTTTTCCAAAAAATATTTACTTACTTATTTATTTATTTAACTGGGCCAGGTCTTAGTTGCAGCATGTGGGATCCAGTTCTCTAATCAGGGATCAAACTTGGGCCCCAGCATTGGGAGCATAGAGTCCCAGTCACAGGACCACCAGGGAAACCCCTCTCTGCTTTTGTATGAATAAAATAATATTCAAGTTTCTTAGATTTGATGATATTTGTAGTATTTACTAGCTTTTTTCCCCCTTTGCCTTTTTAATAACCACTCCCACCTCCCTCCTATCCTCTACCCACCCTACACCCACCCCATCCCTAAACTACTGTAATCACTAATCTGTCTGTAAAGAGAATGATACATTATGTAGTCTTTTAGGACTGGCTCTTTTCATTCAACATAATTCCAACCATAAGTCCATCCTAAGGGAGATCAGTCCTGGGCGTTCATTGGAAGGACTGATGTTGAAGCTGAAACCCCAATACTTTGGCTACCTGATGCAAAGAGCTGACTCCTTTGAAAAGATCCTGATGCTGGGAAGGATTGAGGGCAGAAGGAGAAGGGGATGACAGAGGATAAGATGGTTGGACGGCATCACCGACTCAATGGATGTGGGTTTGGGTGGACTCCAGGAGTTGGTGATGGACAGGGAGGCCTGGTGTGCTGAATTTCATGCGGTTGCAAAGAGTTGGACATGACTGAGTGAGTGAACTGAATTCCTTAGTTACATCCAAGATGTAATGTGTACCAATATCCATTTTTATTGCTGAGATGTCCCTTCATTTGGAATGCAAAGCTAACCGCCGTTGGCTTAATCATTTACCTGTTGAAAGACATCTAGGCTGTTTTTAACCTAGCAATGCAAAATCTGGAAATGTATCTCTCAAATACAGTGACACAGTAGCAAAGAAATAAAAGAAACCCAAAATTTATCAGTGAGGACCTGGTTAAACAAACTGTACTAGTTCACCATAATGTATATGTGTCTTTGTAGAGATATTCCTTACATTTAACTGGTAGAAGAGTAAATCTAGTATTTTCTTATGTGCTCTTTTAAGTGTTACTGATAGCAAGGGAGAGACAGTGTTTTCATGTTTCCAATAATATCATTCTATAAATTCTACATTCACATCCAATATTTATCTCTCTCATATTGCATTGGCCAAGTTCTCACTAGAATTGTAATTATCAGTACCTAAAGTAGGCATCCACGTGTTGCTTAATGGCGATGTTTCTGAAGATTCACCATTAAGTATATTGCCTGTATACTTATGTGACTATTCCTTCTATTTCTAGAGTTTTTGATCATGAAAAGATGTTGCATTTTAGCAAACGTCTCCCCAGTATCCAATTAATTATTTTCTCCTCTAATCAGTAAATACAGTAAGTTACATTGATAGTAACATTCATCCCCAAACTTGAATTTCTCAAAAAAATCTTGGTTAATCAAGATGAACTTTTAAAATACACCGTTAGATTCAATTTTCTAGTTTATTTTTTAGAGCTTTTGCCTCTATATTCATAAGTGATATCAGCCCATAATTGCATTTTCTTGTCTTGATAGCAGGAATAATACAGCCTTACAAAATAAGATTGGTGGGTCCCCATATTTCTTCTATGTTCTAAAATATGTCAGTGAGCTCTTCCCTGACATTCGGCAGAACTTGCCTGTGCTCAGTCACTTTCAGTCATTTCAGTCACTCAGTCATATCTGATTCTTTGCAACCCCATGGACTGCAGCATGCCAGACTTCCCTGTCCATCACCAACACCCGGAGCTTGCTCAAACTCATGTCCATCAAGTCAGTGATGCCACCCAACCATCTCATCATCCTCTGTCGTCCCTTTCTCTTCCTGCCTTCAATCTTTCTCAGCATCAAGTTATTTTCCAATGAGTCAGTTCTTTGCATCAGGTGGCCGAAGTATTGGAGCTTCAGATTCAGCATGAGTCCTTTCAATGAATATTCAGGGTTGATTTCCTTTAGGATTGACTGATTTGATCTCCTTGCAGTCCAAGGGACTCTCCAGTCTTCTCCAACACCACAGTCCAAAAGCATCAATTCTTTGGTGCTCAGCCTTTTTTATGGTCCAACTCTCACATCTGTACATGACTAATGGAAAAACCATAGCTTTGACTAGATGGACCTTTGTCGGCAAAGTAATGTCTCTGCTTTTTAATATTCTGTCTGTCTAGGTTGGTCACAGCTTTTCTCCCAAAGAGCAAGCATCTTTTAATTTCATGGCTGCAGTCACCATCTTCAGTGATTTTGGAGCCCAAGTCGCTTTGTGTGAAAGTCACTCAGTCATGTCGGATTCTTTGTGACCCCATGGACTATAAAGTCCATGGAATTGTCCAGGCCAGAATACTGGAGTGGGTAGCCTTTCCCTTCTCCAGGGGATCTTCCCAACCCAGGAATTGAACCCAGGTCTCCTGCATTGCAGGAGGATTCTTTACCAGCTGAGCTACTCTTTGCAACCCCATGAACTGTAGCCCACCAGGCTCCTCTGTCCATGGGATTCTCCAGGCAAGAATACTGAAGTGGCTTGTGATGCCCTCCTCCAGGGGATCTTCCCAACCCAGGGATCAAACCTGCATCTCCTGCATTGCAGGTGGATTCTTTACCTACTGAGCCATCAGGGAAGCCCCAGAACTTGTCTATATAACTACAGAGGACTTATGTCTGGGATGATAAGGAGGGAGAGCTGGTTGGTAGATGGACCTCTAACTATCATTTCCATTTTTGTGTTTCTGTTGGTCTTCTTGGGCCAATTTTTGAGAATTTATATTTTTCCCTGAGATTTTTAGTCCATTCATCTATGTTTTCAAAAGAGTTGGTATAAAGTTATGTAGTTGAATCATATCAAACATGCATTCAGTATATGTGATTTCAACTACACATGCCCCAGTTTTTTTATTTTTTAAAGAAAAGAGGGAGCCTGATAGTTTAAACTGTGTGGACAATACCTCTGGTTATTCTAATTATAGAGGCTATGCCTCACCTGATAAAGATGTGACTCTGCTGTTCATGCAGCCAGTCTGTTTCCATATTTGAGTATTTCCACACTCCAAGCATGATTCTACAGGTTAAAGGTATTTTTTAAATTATTTATTTATTTTTTGGTTATATTGGTTCTTTGCTGCTATGTGCAGCCTTTCTCTGGTTGTAGCAAGTGGAAGCTACTCTCTAGTTGCCCCAGGCAGGTTTCTCACTGTAGTGGCTTCACTTATTGTGGAGCATGGGCTCTAGGCAGCAGGCTTCAGTAGCTGTGGCTCATGGGCTTAGTTGCTCTGCAGCATGTGGAATCTTCCCGGACTAGAGATCAAACCCATGTTCTCTACATTGGCAGGTGAGTTCTTAACCACTGGACCACAAGGGAAGTCCAAAGGTATTTTTCATATAAGTTGGCCACTAATCAAATAAGCAGGGATGAGATTCAAAGATGAAGAAAAATATTAGATTTTTGCAAAAGTATATCTGTCTCCAACATGAGCACAACTTAACAAAAAAAAAATGTCAATGACAATTTTTGTTACATGCAGTTTTTATCTCACCTTCTGACTTCCGTAAAGCTGCTATACCAAGTAGTCTCCTAATTTGAAAAATCTCCTCTGTATCCGTCCTACATCTCCTACATCTCTCCTAACACTGTGTGTGTTCTCTCTTGATCATACTTTCAGAAAGTTTGTGTGTTTTTGTCAGTCTTTCAAAAAATCTAGCTTTGGGTTTTATTGATCATTTCAACTTTTTTTTCTCCTATTTGTTCCTGCTTTCATTTTTTATTAACTTGATACATCTGTTTTATGTAGGTTTATTTTGGTTTTGTTTTCTTGCCCACTGCTGATGGAGTGTGGTTTGAGATTTCAAAGGGAAATAGCAGTCCATCAGTTTCACATCTTGGAATCTATCCTAGAGGAGGATTCACACATTTGTCCAAAGAGAAAATATAAAAATTTTCTTTTCGTGCTATTGTTTATAACAACAAAAAAAGAAGAAAACCTAAAAGTACATCAGTATGAACATAACTTACTAAACTATGCTATACAGAAATTATGGAATAGCACATAACAGATAAAAAGAGAAGTAGAGTTTTGTGAATGTTGCTTTATTTTTTTCCCTCTAATACCTATCCAGTTGTCTTTAAGCTTTTCATTGAATAATATGACTTTTCTCCCCCACTTGGAAATGCTATCCTTGTAATATACTAAATCTTCATCTGTTCTTAGATCTATATTTCCATACTTTAGTTAATGCCATAGAGCTATCAATCTATTTCTCTTGTCGATATACCGCTGTTATAAATTTTGTTGCTTTATAATGTATTTTAATACATGATGGAACAGGTTATTTCTCATTACACTTCTTTTAGAGAATGTTTCTGGTAATTGCTGCAAGTTTCAAGAAAAAACACTATTGAAATTCTGATTGAAGTTGCATTGAATTTATAGATTTCTTTACTGAAAATTGACATCTTTACAATTTTGAGTCTTCCTGTCCAAGTGCAAGGTTTGACACTCCATTAATTCAAATCTCTTCTTTTATGGCCCTCAATAGAGGTTTATAGTTTTATTCATATGGATCCTTCACATTGCTTGTTAAGTTTATCCGTAGATATTTTATGAGCATTGTCTCACAAGTATATGGAAACAGGTATATCCCAAACTAAACTTTGAATCTACATCCTGAAATCTGCTCCTTCACCAGGTCCTCCCCAGGGCTATTAAGGCATGTGTATTCACCTGGTGCAACTGTCAGGCATCTGAGTCTCCCTCAACCTCACATCCAACTCACGACCAAGTCTAACCATTCTATTTCTAAAATATATCTCAAGCCCGCTGACTTCTCTTTACACTATCACTCTCCTGGTCCAGGCCAAGCCACCATCTTAACTCATTTCAGTAACTTCCAAGCTGCTTTCTCCATGTCCTCTCTTTTCTTCCTCCAATCCATTCTTTCCATGGCAGCATTTTCTTAAAGGTAAACTCATCATATCACTCTCATGCTTAAAAATCTACAATGGCTTTGCATTGCTCTTACTGCAATTCAATGTCTTTAGCAAGACCGACAAGGCCCTAAATGATCTGGTCCCTAACTAGCTCTTCAGCCAGATATCCCACCACTCTGCTTCTGAGTCATTGGACTAACTCTAGTTCTTCAAATTATTGATTGTGGTTGATTATATTCTTGTTTCTAATTCTTCACTTCATCCATGTAAGAGAATTATATATCTCTGTCCCATTGATATTGGACTTGCCATGTGATTCACTTTGGCCAATGGAATGCAAGTAAATGATGCAAATTGAGGCTTTAAATGTGGGCATGGTTTGGCTTGCCCTCCTGCTAGTTGGCAGAACAGTACACTATGATTAGCTGCTAGTCGCAGATTGAAAGACAAGTGCAGCAGATCTGAGCCCATCCCTTACACTAAAATCGTTTTGTCCTAAGCAACCTGAATACCCTTGAGCAGAACAATTTGCTGTTTCAAGGCACTAAGATTTTGGGATTGTTTGTCACACAGCATTCATCATAGCAATAATTCATTAATGCACTAAGTTCTTTCCTATATCAGGGACTTTGCTTAGTGTATATTCTTCTCCAGACTATAAGTCTCATGATGGTTAAATCTGTGTCTATTCTGTGTACCTCTGTAAAGACAGGGCCTACCATAATACTTATTATGTGGTAGTGGCTAAATAAATACTCATGAAGTAAATTATCAGAGGTATTATAGATACTATCTCTGATGTCATTAAACTTTGTAACATTGTTTTAGGTACATAATTGGTTTATCTGTCCTGTTATCAATAATTTGACTGAACTCTCCTATTATTCCTAATCACTTTTCAGTTGATGCTTTTGGGTTGTCTATAACTAAAGTCATGTCATGTAGTTGTCATCTGTTAAATCGTGGTCCCAATAAACCATACCTCCCAGTATTCACACACTTGTGCGGTCAGTCCATTGCCCTTGATTCTGGACAAGGCCTGTGACCTGTTTTGTTTGTTTGTTTGTTTGTTTTTGATACTTTTTATCTTCACTGACATATAAATACTGTGAATGTAGGAAAACATGTTTATAAAATACCAAAATGAAAAATAAAATAAAACAAAACACCAAAATGTGAAAAATTAATAAAGCAATAATAAGTTCCCAAAAGAGATATACAGAACTATAAAAACTGTAACTTAAACATGTAAATGTTTTGCTAAAGATTCATTTGGAAATTAGTTCATTTTACTTTCTTTTTTTAATTTATTTCTAATTGGAGGTTAATTACGTTACAATGTTGTGTTGGACTCGACTCTACAACAATGTGAATCAGCTCTAAGTTATGATCTGCTTTTAATCAAGAGACTACAGGTGAAGTGACTTTGGGCCTAAGATTTAAGGAAGCGTAGAAGATTCTACTTTCATGTTTTTGAGAGCTCACACCCATCTTGTAAGAATCTGGTTTATATGTTGGAGAGATTACATGGAAAGGCCAGGGAGAGAGACACATGTGGTGGCAGGTGGGGGGGCGGGGGGGCGGGTGGAGAAGGGGAGGAGCCACCATTATCGGCAGAATTTTGAACAAATGAAATGGTTGTTGTCCTAGGCCACTGAGTCTTGGGGTAGTCTGTACACATCAATAGATCACTGAAACATCTGTAAATAACAACTTTGCGTCTTCAGTTACAATTGCTGTCTTACTTGATGTGCTGTGCTTAGTCATTCAGTTGTGTCCAACTCTTTGTGACCCCATGGACTCATAGCCTGCCAGGCTCCTCTGTCCATGCGGATTCTCCAGGCAAGAACACTGGGGTGGGTTGCCATGCCCTGCTCCAGGGGATCTTCCTGACCCAGGGACCAGACCTGTATCTCCTGCATTGCAGGCGGATTCTTTACCAGCTGAGCTACCAAGGAAGCCCACGTTACTTTATATGCCTATCTAAATATATTGACTAGGGCTTCTCAGGTGTCTCGGTGATAAAGAATCTGCCTCCCAATGCAGGAGATGTGGGTATGATCCTAGGTCAGGAAGATCCCCTGGAGAAGGAAATGGCAATCGACTCCAGTATTCTTGCCTGAGAAATTCCATGGACAGAGAAGCCCGGTGAGCTACAGTCCATGGGTCACATGACTGAGTGACTAAACAACAATAAATATATCCACTAGTCTTTGATCCCATTTTGTGATCCATCCAAAAATACATAATAAATTGCAGTATTTGCTTAGGAAAATAAAGTCAGAGAAAAAAGGCATCAAACTATTCATACTGGTTATTTCAAGAGTGTGGAATTATGGAGGAAGAGGCTTTCAATTTCATTATATTTTTCTGTTATATTTAAATTTTATATCACAACATGCATTATTTGCCTCATTTTGCTCCTCACTTCAGGGGAAATTTTTTAACATCTCACAATTATGTGAACACTGACTTTCTCTCTTTTTTGCTATAGGTGTAAATGTGTGCTAGTTTTATATATTTTATCATGCTAAGTATATGTACCTTTATTGTTATGTAACCAAATGTTTAAAAATCAGCATTGGATTTTCAAATGTATTGATTATCCATTTTTCATTTATCTAAATTAAATGATTTTTATCTTTTGATCTGTCAACCTAATATTTATGGTCATTAAGTTATATATCAAATCGTCCATGCATTACTGTTTGTTCTGGTAAAAGAAAAATCTTAATACAGTAGGGGATCGCCATAGGAGAATTCCATGAAGAAGGATTGGGGTTTGAGAGAGAAGCAGATCAGCGTCCCCAGGTTCCTTCCAACTGGCCCAATAGACAAGGAGTCCACTTGTTCAGAGCATAAGCACTTTCTGAATTCTTCAAAGAAAATCCCACCTCACACCAAATGCCTTTTAATCACAATCCACATTCACTGCCTGAGCCACAGTGATTTTCAGCTGTGCTAACAGAATCCAACCAAATAGTTCAAACAAACAACATAAAAGATGTTGTGTTAGGGAAAGAGAGGTATGAGGCTAAATAAACAAAGGAACTAACCCCAAATGAAGTAGAGTTAATACAAGAATCAGAAGAGAATTCTAAAATAAGTATAGTTGATACACTAAGAAATATTTGAGTAGATATTACATTCTTAAATCAAAATTAGACTGCCAACAATAAAAATAAGCAGAATTCTTGAAATTTAAATCATGACTACAAAACTAGAAACCCAACATAAAAGCTGAGTAGCAGGACAAATGAAGAACACAGTAGCAGGACACATGAAGACCACTTTTGGGACTCAGAAATCAAAACAGGTTTTGCTCTGGAATGTAGCACTAAAGTAAAATTAAGAATTTCTCTACACCTGATACTCTCTCCCTCCATCCAACATAGCTCGAAAATTTGAAGTCACCTTGTTGAGCATGCTCTTGGAGCAGGAAGACAGAAGCTGTCACTTCACATTTAAATTTTAAATTTTAATAAAATAAATAATAAACTTAAACATAAAAATAAAATCTTTCAATGAAATTTGAAATATTATATGGCATATGCTAAAATAAGACTTTTCCATGGTTTGAAGTGAATTGAGTGACTAATAATGACCAGTAAAATCCTGATGCTTCCCTGAGACCTCTCTCAGGGCTCCAGAATGGATTTTAACAAATAGCAGAAAACAAGAATAAAACTGTCAAATGATTACCCCTATAGTCCTGCTGGTTCCATCTAATGGCTCCATTTGGTTTTCAAACTATAGAGTACATCAGAAACTCCAGCAGAGCTTGTTAAAAGTAGATCCGGAGGCCCCAAGCCTCAAAGAGTCATACTCAGGAGGCCTGGAGGAAATGCAGCAATCAGTATTTTAAACAACCCCCACCAAATAATTCTAACCAAGTTAACTTGCTCACCACACCTTAAATAATACTCTTCAAACCCACAGCCCAACCTACAATTGCTTTCCTCTGTGCCTCAACGCAAGCTTTTCATTTCCCTTAAAAATCCATTTCAGTAGCCCGAAATTACATTTCTTTAGCAAAGCTCTCCTGGATCCCCTTCTGGGCTCCCATTTTCTTCCCATACTTGGGGGCATTTGTAACCTCCCCTAAATTTTAGCACTCAGGTTAAAGTCATAGGCTTTGGATTAAAAGCCTGGGGCTCAGGTCCCAGCTTTGCCACTTTACTAGCCACGTGACCTTGACCAAATCATTTAAATGTCACAGGCCAAAGCAGCAGTTGAGAACTGGAGACTAGAAGCCCAAAAGCTGGAATGAGAACATCACATACAATAAATCCAAAGGACCAGAGGTGAGAGATGAGGTTAGAGCTGCAGATCAGGTGAAGAGTTCAAACCAGGAACAAGGAAGAGAGAAGAAAGAAAATGTTGAGGTAAAGAAATCAGCAAAACAGAAAGATAGATAAGAAATCAGCTGAGAAAGGGGGAGAGATTTGGGTACAGCATTTGCAGCTGGCTCATATGACTCATAGGACTCCTGAGGGCCACTCTACACACTTCTCCCCTGATCCTCCTTCAGGGACATCACCTTGTACTTAATTTCAGCCACTGCAGTGTTTACACTGGGGAAATTGGCAAACCTTGCAAATCAGAGTTGTTGGTTTTTTTAAGCAAGTTGGTTGTCTAACCTGTCCCAGCCCACCACTGAGTCTACTTGAGGAGATCAATTGTTCTTAAGCATCCAATTTTGTGAGTCGTCTTTTTTGGCAGGCAGGTTCACTCAAACAGGCAGAACAAGCTCACTCAAATGGCCATTTGTTTTTGTTCAGCTGCTAAGTTGTGTCTGACTCTTTGTGATCCCATGGACTTCAGCATAACAGGCTTCCCTGTCCTTCACTATCTCCCAGAGTTTGCTTAAATTAGTGTCCATTGAGTTAGTGATGCCTTCCAACCATCTCATCCTCAGTCTCCCCCTTCTTCTCCTGCCCTCAATCTTTCCCAGCATCAGGGTCTTTTCCAAGGAGTCAGCCCTTTGCATCATGTGACCAAATGGCCACTGAGGGGAAAGGAATGAATGCACAGAAGCATGAATGAATTTTCCTGAAGGTGTTCCTAACATGAACTCCTAATGGAAAGGAATTATAAGCATTTTAGTAATTGCAGCTTTTCAGGTGGCAAATGAGAGAGGCATTCCCTACAGACTGCAGTCAAGAACTCAAGCATCATTATTCAATCACAGACACCTCTTCATGAAGCAAATAAATAGATAATTCCAGGGAATTTGGCAAAGCCAATTTTTGCACCCTCCTTTCCCTTTTAGGAAGGAGAATGGGAAAGTTCATGATGGAATTTTCTCAGCTGAATGAAAGCCATAAACAAAGACGGATTGGACTCCCCCAGCAGATGAAGACTCTCTGATTGCTCCAGGATCAAATACATTAATACAAATCTGAGGTCTGACAGACTTTAGACCTCAGCAGTCTCTCTGCACTCTCTCCACCAAAACCATTTCAGCTGACTTGATCAAGGAATGTGTTACTGATTTTTTAACATCTGGACAGGAAGTGGTACTGGGCATATGGTTAAGCCAAGACTGGATTACAATTTAGCTGCGAGAGCCGTAACATACTTTCTGCCTCTTTGCATGTGTGCTAAGTCGCTTCAGTCATGACCAACTCTATGCAACCCTGTGGACTGTAGCCTGCCAGGTTCTTCTGTCCATGGGATTCTCCAGGCAAAAACACTGGAGTGGGTTGCCATGCCCTCCTCCAGGGACCTTCTCAACCCAGGGATGGAACCCACGTCTCTTATGTTTCCTGCATTGGCAGGCAGGTTCTCTACCATCAGCGCCACCTGGGAAGCCCTTCTGCCTCTTTACCTGATCTATAACCATGTAGTTAGTGTAGACTGAACACGGTTTGGTATATGCTTTTAAAAAAAGCCAAGGATGTACACAGAGATTATCATGCTAAGCGAAGTCAGAAACAGAAAGACAAATACCACATGATATGACTTATATGTGCAATCTACAATACAATGCAATTCTACATATCTATGAAATAAAAATAGACTCATAGATATAAAGGATGACTTGTGGTTGCCAAGTGAGGGGAGGGGAGGAAAGGAATGGGAGTTTGAGATTAGCAGAGGCAAACTATTATATATAGGATGGATAAATAACCAGGCCTACTGTATAGCACAAGGAGCTATATTCAACATCCTGTGTCAAACCATAATGGAAAAGAATATGAAAAAGAATATATGTTTAACTGAGTCACTTTGCTGTACAGAAGAAATTAACACAATATTGTAAATCCACTATACACCAATAAAATTTTTTTAATTAAAAAAAAAAAAAATCCAAGGGACTTGCCTAGCTTCCTCAACTCATTTTGAACTTTCCAGTTCTTTATTTGGAGGAATTGTTGCATAACTCACTAAATATTTTTGGTGTATACTTTAAAAAGCTGGAAAATGTGAATGTGTCCTTTAAGTATATCTACTATCAGAGTAGCAAGACAATAAAACAGCTGCAGGTAGAGCCTAAGTTGCGATGCTTGACACCTATAGGTGCTCAATAAATACTTGGTGTTGAGTGGATGTGGAGGAACGAGAAGAAGAAAGCTTGTAGGAAGCTTATCTCTTATCCTTTTTCATCTTAGACCAAGCTGCTCAAAAATAAAACATGATTAGCTAGGAATCAAATGTCCTCCTTCCTGGGAAGAAGCCTCAGAGAAGGCAAAATGAGCAGGATGCTGTAGGCAGCTATACTGATTAGGAAATTAGGAAGCAAAATAATCTCTTCTCATCAATAAGTGAAAGCAGGTCATTAGAGGCTTCTTGTGAAATGTGAAGACAGTCTCCTGTGAGGACTGTTGATGCTCTAAGGTTCAAATAGCAGAAGCTGAGTCCCATTTGGGTATGAATTCGGGTTTTAAAACTTATCCTTCTCCTGACTCCTAGTAGTACAATTAGAATTAAATTAAATTGGATCATGAACATTTGAACTGTATAAAGAAAAATACCACATCATATTGAGGCATTCATATTTCTTAAAGTTTTGCTCTCACCCTTCCATATCTTTATTTATTTTTTAATGAAGTATAGTTGGCATATGGAGAAGGCAGTGGCACCCCACTCCAGTAATCTTGCCTGGAAAATCCCATGGATGGAGGACACGACTGAAGTGACTTAGCAGCAACAGCAGCTGACATATACTAGTTTCAGGTGTACAACACAGTCTCTTGATATTTTTATAGATTATATATTGGCTATATTCCCTGTGCTATACATTACATTCTTGTAACTTATCTGTGTTATACCTAACAGTTTGCACCTCTTAATCCCCTTTACCCCTGTTGCCCCTCCTCCCATTCCCTGCCTTCTTGCAACCACCCATCTGTACTCTGTACTCTATTTCTTTTGTTATATTTGTTCATTTGCTTGCTCTTTAGATTTTGCATATAGGTGAAAACATACAGTATTTTTGGATATTTTTTAGTGTTTATATTCATAGTCAGTTAATTATGACTTATTTTATTTAGAGGGCTTTTTATTTTCAGTGTAATTGGCTAAGGTTTGCAGTAGAGACTAAGGAAATGAGCCTCTGATCCACCCCCTTCTCTGAGAACTGCCTTTGCTCTTCTGGACCTCAGCCCCATGACTTTCCTTTGTGGCCCTGCTTCCCAGCATGGCTGAGTGGGTCAGCATGAACACTGGCTCAGGCTGAGACAAATTCTCCCTGGAGAATTTGAACTTGGGAGGCGAGGAATAGACTCTAGGGAGTGTCGGAGGATGTTCGAATGCTAGACATGTAACTTGGGAGTTTAGGGCCAACTAAGGGTTTATTTAACTTATATGCAGACTATATCATGTGAAATCTTGGGCTGGATGAATCATAAGCTGGAATCAAGATTGCTGGGAGAAATGCAAATGATAGTACCCTAATGGCAGAAAATGAAGAGGAACTAAAGAGCCTCTTGACGGAGGTGGAAGAGGACAGTAAAAAAGCTGCTTAAAATTCAACATTCAAAAAACTAAGATCATGGCATCCAGTCCCATCACTTCATGGCAAATAGATGGGGGAAAAAATGGAATAAGTGGCAGATTTAATTTTCTTGGGCTCCAAAATCACTATGGATGGTGACTGCAGCCATGAAATTAAAAGATGTTTGCTTCTTGGAAGAAAAGCTATGACAAACTTAGACAGCATATTAAAAAGCAGAAACATCACTTTGCCAACAAAGAGCCATCTAATCAAAGCTATTGTTTTTCCAGTAGTCATGTATGGATGTGACAGTTAGACCAAAAAGAAAACTGAGCACCAAAAAATTGATGCTTTCAACTGTGGTGCTGGAGAAGACTTTTGAGACTGCCGGGAGATCAAACCAGACAATCCTAAAGGAAATCAACCCTGAATATTCATTGGACGGACTGGTGCTGAAGCTAAAGTTCCAATACTGTGGCCAGCTGATGCGAAGAGCCCACTCATTAGTAAAGATCCTGATGCTGGGAAAGATTGAGGCAGAAGGAGAAGGGTGACAGAGGATGAGATTGTTAGATAGCATAACCAACTCAATGGATATGAGTTTAAGCAAGCTCCAGGAGATAGTGATGGACCAGGGAGCCTGGCATGTTGCAGTCCATGGGGTCACAAAGAGTTGGACACGACTTATTGACCAAACAACAACAACAAAGGTCTGTAAAAGTGGACAGAGCCAGTTTAGTGAAAGAGTATAAAGCACACATGCTGACCAAAAAGTAGAGATGGAAATAAGAGACCTGAGGACAAGAAACAACTCCCTAGATTCTCAATGGCTTGACAGATTCTGCTTCTGGCCTCCCCAGGTTCTAACTGTATGTGAAAAATCCCAGCATCCCTTCTAGAAAATCTTTTTTAAATGAAGCCAGTTGAAAGTGGGTTTCTATCACTCACCACCAAAAACAGCAGAAGCTAAGTATTCTGACACAGTTACTCCTAGCTCCTGAGAAAACCTCACTCATTGGTCCAGCAGCCAGAAGTCAGGCACCACCTGTATCCTATGCCATTGTTGTTGTTGTTGCTCAGTCACATCCAACTCTTTGTGACCCCATGAACAGCAGCACACCAGGCTTCCCTGTCCTTCACTATCTCCTGGAGTTGGCCCAAACTCATGTCCATTGAGTCGGTGATGCCATCCAACCATCTCATCCTCTATCATTAGGCAAGCATGAAACAGAGGTGTGTCCTGGAGCTGGACGAGAGCCTGGATCCTAGTTTCAGGTCTACCTCAATCCAGCCACGTGTCCTGGAGTACACTGTACACCTCACTGTGCCTTTGCTTCCTCTTCTGCAGTATCCCAAGTCCACCTCTTTCCACTTGCAACATGCTGAGTGGGTCCTCAGTAGATACTGATCTTCTTCCATAAAGTGACAGTTACTTCCACTTAGGAAATGTTAGCTCCTATATTGATCTGATTTTTTCTTTGAGACTTTGAGCTCTCGAAATAAAGATCTTAAAAAATACCCAGACTATTTCATGTTCCTTCAGGGTCCATTTTAAAAGATGGAGCCAGGCTGCCTGGCAGCATGGATCTGCTGGTTGTCTTGCTCCAAGACAGAAATGAACCAAATAACATGAAGGGACATGATCAGGGAGTGGAGGATCTTTATAATCTTTATCACATTTAATCCTTACAAACAATCATATAGGAATATGATCATATAGGAATCTACAGATGAGGAAAATGAGTTCAGAGTATCTTAGTAACTGTCCCGGGTGTCACAGGTGACAACTGGGAGGGCCAGAACTATACTCAGGTCTGAGTGATCTTAACCACTGCTCTCAATTTTCCCACTGCCTGAAGCTTGATATACAACCCACCCTTGACCTTTGTAGAAATTCTGCTGCCCAGACCCATTTTTGTGGTTTTGATATGACTCGTTGATCTTCCAGAAAGCAAGCAATGGGGAAATGAACCACTTTCCCTCATCCAGGTATGAAATCCTTCCTGACTCTGACTGCTATCTCCATCCCTTCACCTCTGCATTATCAGTCTCCTCCTCTGTAAAAGTAAGTTTTAAAATAACATCAACCTTGGCAAAGTGTTCTGAGAATGAAACAAATAAGCCATGGGAAGCACTTCAGGAAATGTCTAGCAGATAGTGAACACTTGAAAAATGTTGGTTATTAAACATAGCATCTGCTTACCTGCCTTCCCCTGGCATAAGTGGCATCCTTCACTTTTAATCACTTTTAATTTACACCTTTATTCAGCAAGGAGATCAAACCAGTCAATCCTAAAGGAAATCAATCCTGAATACTCATTGGAAGGACTGATGCTAAGGCTGAAGCTCCAAGACTTTGCCCACCTGATATGAGCTGACTCACTGGAAAAGACTCTGATGCTGGGAAAGATTGAAGGCAGGAGGAGAAGAGGGTGACAGAGGATTAGATGGTTGGATGGCATCACCAATTCAATGGACATGAACTTGGGCAGACTCTGAGAGATGGTGAGGGACAGGGAGGCCTGGTGTGCTGCAGTCCATGGGGTTGCAAAGAGTCGGACACGACTTGGTGACTGAACAATAACAACACCACCTTTATTCACTTATTCCTTTGATCCACAAACAAGTATTAGTGACTGTGCTATGAGAGCACAGACATGTATCTAAATTGACGTTTGGAGCTAGGGAAGTGAAGAAATAGGGAGGGGTGTTCAGTGAAAGGATAATGTAGATTAAGGCTAGGATGCAGGAGGAGATATGACACATTCTAGGGAAAAAGTAGCTCACTTTAAGAGATAAAGTTAGAGCATATCATTCTTAGGATCAGAATGATCAATAGTTTTCCATATCACTCACAGTTGTGATATAAGCTGAAGTCATCACAAGAAATGGTCTACAAGACTTCTGATGATGTGCCTCTGCCCACTTCTCTCCGCCCTGCTCTCCTCCAACCCACCAGCCTTCTCACAGATCCTTGAAATCACCCCCAGGGCCCTTGCACTTACTGCTCCTCCTCCAGATATCCAGATAGCATGTCTCAGCTCCTTCAAGTCTTCATTCAACTATCACCTCTTCAGTGAGATATTCCCTGAACACTTTAAAACTGTCCCACCCTCTCCTCTCACCCCCTACTTTCTTGCCGTTAAGTCTCTCCACTGAACTTATTGCCTTCAGACAGGCTCCATCTGTCTACCCAACTAGAATGAAGCTGAGATTTTGCTTCTGTTCACTGTTACATTCTCAGCACGAAGAAAGGACTGTTCCTGGCACCTGATGAAGGTTAATTGGATGAATGAATGAATGTGGTCAGTCACAAAATGGCTAAAAGAAAAGAGATGTTGTCAAGAGCCAGATCACAGGGAGGCCTGTGGGCTAAGACAAGGAGAACCTAAGCCTAAATCCTGTGAGGAACCCTGAGACGTTACAGCAGGGTGTGGTATGATCAGAGTCACACTGTAAACAACCTCTTAGGCTAGGGTGTGGAGAACAGGTAAGGTAGCAAGACCACTTCAGAGACTAAAGCTGTGATCTCCATGAGAAGTCAAGAAGGCTTTACTGGAGACTGTGACCACAGGGATGCTGGAGAAGGGACGGAGTCACAGGCATCTAAAGGGAGAATATGTGGGACATGGTGACTGGTTGACAATGGCAAATACCTAAGGAGGGTAGGCGGTGTCTTAAATGACTCCCTTGGTTTCTTTTAGAGAATGAGTGGCAATTTGAAGAAGGAGTGAGTTTGATGTTGCATATATTGAATTTTATGTGTCAATGAAGATGCCCATAACTAGTCACAAAGATTTGATGTTCAGTAAAGATCTGAGTTAGACCAAGGCATCTCCTTGCATAAATGGTATTTGCAGGGGACCCATCTGAAATCGTAGGTCCTAGAATTGTGATGGAAGCCTTACGGTGGCACCCTACTGTGTGGGGGGGAGTATCAATGGGAACTGATAGGAATCCAATGGGAAACAGATTTTACTCTCTCTCCAGGTAGAATTTGGAATGCGTTATTCCAATATAATCTGCTATGGTAACTGACCCTGCATGATAATTAGGTACAGTGCTACTGGTCACCTACGTCGTGGGTGAATTTGGTCTTGTGTGCTAGCATAGGAAACTAACCACCTGCTGCATAATACTATTTCCCTGATAAAATGTATAGCCCATTCACAAGCTGAGGACTGATATTACAAGACAAGAAATGTTCATAGCAGCCCACATTTTGCAGAATTCCAGCTGTACCTCATGAATTCTTACACCTAAAGGACAACTGTTTCATAAAATGTGAGTGAAGTATGTTCCAAATTCCCAAGTGGGTTGCTGATGCTGAGGAATGTAGATCATCTACACAGTATCACAGCTGAAGCCTGTGATGGAAGGGACCCTTGAGCAGTAGAGCACAGAGGAAACAGAGGTAAGCTCCTAAGGTGTGATAACTGAACTCGGGGAACACGAACATCTGAGAGCACATTATAAAACTTCATAAATGTGTTACACACAGAGTCTGTGGAATTCAGAGTGCAGGGTTTGGATAAAACAACTGGCTATAAATAGTTGGCATCTTTACTTACTTCCGCAGCCAACACCCAGATCTTGGTTTCTAACAGTGGTGGTTTAATCACTAAGTCATGTCCAACTCTCTGCAACCCCATGGACTGTAGCCCACCAGGCTCCTCTGTCCATGGGATTTCCCAGGCAAGAATACTGGAGTGGGTTGCCATTTCCTTCTCCAGGGGATCTTCCCAACCCAGGGATTGAACCCAGGTCTCCCACATTGCAGGCGGATTCTTTACAGACTGGAGCCATCAGGAAAGCCTGGTGGGATCTCTGGGTTGCCACTAAAAAATAATCAAAACTGACTTAAGAAAAAGAAAAAAGATAGAGAAAGAAAGGAAAGGAAAAGAAAAGAAAGGATGGAAGAACATAGGAAGGAAAAAGAGGGAATGCTATTGGCTCACATATCTGTAAAGTCGGGGGAAACTTCTACAGCTTCAGGCATTACTGGATCCTGAATGATGGTTTCTGGTCAGTTTAGCTTTCTACCATCTCTTGACTGATTTCTTGTGAGTTGGCTGCTTAATGAGCAAGCTGACCCTTCATAGAAGCAAGATGGCTGCCATTAGTTTCAGGTTTATGTTTTATTTCCCAACACGTTTACAGAAAGAGGATGCTCTTTTCCAATCACTCTAACAAATGGAGTGAACACAAGTGATTGGACGAGCTTGGGTCATGTGCCATCCCTAAAATGACACTAATACACAGAGGGAATAGAATGCATATCAGCCACACCTGAGTTATATGCAACCTAAAATGCAATCAGACCTGAAGTAGGAGAAATAAGTGATTCCCCAAGGAAATTATGGATTCTATTACCAGAAGGAGGATTAGATGCTGGGCAGCAAGAATACCAGATGTCTCAGGGGAACCAGGCTGGAGAAAAACCTTCCTTAGGGGCTTCTCTTCCCAGAAGGCCTCTTTGAGGGCTGATTCAAAGGTGTTAGTGATCTCAAGGAGTCAAAAAAAAAAAAAAAATCACATAAAGTGTAGAGAGAATGGATTTGACTGAGGACACATCTCCCACCTATGAATGGGAGAATGCCTATCTCCAACCTTTCTGTTTCACCCACCTTCTTCTGCTGCAAGACACAAGTTGACTTTAATACCCAGCCTTCCCCTGGGGCCAGTGTCACATTGATCTCTGCTGTTATTTGGCAGAATGATTGAGAAGGAGAAAATAAGAAATTAAGTCCAGCAATTCTTGAGATTGGTGTTGAGTATGGAAACAAAAGTTACTTCTGAAACTTGTAGGTGTGCTTTTTTTTAAAATTTGGCTGCACCGGGTCTTAGTTGTAGCACACAGGATCTTTAATTGTGGCATGCAGGATCTTTTAGTTGCAGCATGTGGGATCCAGTTTCCAAACCAGGGATCAAACCCAGGCCCCTGCACTGGGAGCCAGAGTCTTAGCCACTGGATCATCAGGGAAGTCCCTATAGGTGTACTTCCACATAGAGTCTACCCCCACTTCCCCTCACTCTAGAAATTCATACTGGGTGTGGCTCACCCTCAGGTCATACTTCTTTAAAAAGAGAAAATATTATTCTACATGCAGGGAGACTGAATGATAGGGCCTGCCACGTGCCCTATTTTCTGTGGCAGGGAAAGGGGGATGGGTTGGAGCAAAGAAGGACTGGGGTGGACTCAGCTCAGGCACCGGCCAAGGAACCAGTGTCGGTCGTTGGTTTAGTAAAGCAGGCTGTACAGGTCACAGGATGGGTCTAAGATGAGAAAAGTAAAGTCCTAAGTAATGATAGGGATACCAAGAGAAGGCAAATAGGGAGTCTAAAAACACTGCATGAAACAACACAGGCTCCAGAGCCCATCCATAATCCAGTTGTTTTAACAGAAGTGCTACAGCCAGGTGGGGAGAGTGTGAGAGTCGGTCCCTAGAGGTAATTCAAGCTCAAAGACAACGGGGATTAACAAGGAGAGAACGTACAATGAAAGCCGAGTAGGGACATGTTAATGTACGAATGGATTCATGGGACTCTGGAGTAGGGCCATGGTCATGATGTTTGGATACTCCTCCATAAATCTAAAAATGTAGCCCTTTAAATTCAACCTCTAATATCAACCAATAATATGTTCAAAATCCTTCCTAAGTCCTACTCTACCGGAGCCAACTTTATAGCCTGATGTTAAAATAGTGTTTCCCCACGAATTCTTTATTAAACTTGTTTCTTGACTTATGATCTGTCAACAAAGGGGTTGTTGTCTCCTAAAATATGGATCCAGCTTTTTTAAGGCCCACACCTTCGCTGGCCACACCTTTAAGAAAGCTTCCTCTTTTGATGGCTATTTTTCTGCTGAAACAGATCATCAATTCTTTCAGTCTGTGTTCTTGTCATGCCTGAAACATTTATGCCTTACTTAAGCCTTTCATTATAATCAGCTGCCCTTACTTTGCTATTCCCTGCAAGGGCTTTGCCTCAATCACATAAGCATTAGAAAAACTGCCCTTTTAGCTGTGGATCAAGTTTTCTTTGGGGTGCCCTATGTAAATGAGAACACTTCAAAATGCTAATTTATAATAAGTCAAAAGTTGACTGACAGAGTAATAATACTACTGCTATGAGTAGACTGTTGAGAGGCCAAAAGAATGGATCAAGAAAGAACACAGCTGGGAAGAAGAGGTGAACTGATCAAAAGCAACGACAGAAAAGGAAGAAAGAGAAACACAGGCAGCGGTTGCCATCAGAGGTGTGGAGATGGTATTAGGGTGGAACTGAAAGGGGAAAAGACAAATTTCTTTGCTACTGTCATGACAGCTGTGTAACAGAAAACAATATAAGATTTGGAAGTCTCCAGGAAAAACAAATGAATTTGATAGAGTAACTGATAGGATAAAGCACTTTTAAAAACTATGTATGTGAGGAAGGCAAGTATTACAAATAAAAAGGACAAAAAGGAAGGGTAATGGGAAATTTTTCAAGATAAGAAATATAATCACTGTATACCTTTTGACTCTTTGGTGAACAATATCTATTATTGTTCACCAGTATTGTACGATTAGTTTACCCTTGAACAACACAGTTTGAACTGCATAGGTCCATTTATACACCAATTTTTTTCAGTAAATATGTACTACAGTACTACATGACCCATGCATACACAAGGCCAAATCTAAAGTGATACATGGATTCTTGATTGTGTGGTGTCAGCACTGCTAATCCCCATTTGGCTCAAGGTTCAATTACACAAACAGTGACATCACTATAGGAGAAGGGTGGGAGATAGGGAGTATAAGTGAGCTAAACCCTCAACTATTACTTCAGTTCAGTTCAGTTTGGTCACTCAGTCGTGTCTGACTCTTTGCGACCCCATCAATCACAGCACGCCAGGCCTCCCTGTCCATCACTATCTCCCGGAGTTTACTCAAACTCATGTTCATCGAGTCGGTGATGCCATCCAGCCATCTCATCCTCTGTCTTCCCCTTTTCCTCCTGCCCCCAATCCCTCCCAGCATCAGGGTCTTTTCCAATGAGTCAACTCTTTGCATGAGGTGGCCAAATTATTGGAGTTTCAGCTTCAGCATCAGTCCTTCCAATGAACACCCAGGACTGATCTCCTTTAGGATGGACTGGCTGGATCTCCTTGCAGTCCAAGGGACTCTCAAGAGTCTTCTCCAACACCACAGTTCAAAAGCATCAATTCTTCACAGTCCAATTCTCACATCCACACATGACCACTGGAAAAACCATAGCCTTGACTAGACAGAACTTTGTTGGCAAAGTAATGTCTCTGCTTTTTAATATGCTATCTAGGTTGGCCATAACTTTCCTTCCAAGGAGTAAGCATCTTTTAATTTCATGGCTGCAATCACCATCTGCAGTGATTCTGGAGCCCAAAAAAATAAAGTTTGACACTGTTTCCACTGTTTCCCCATCTACTTCCCATGAAGTGATGCGACTAGATGCCATGATCTTAGTTTTCTGAATGTCGAGCTTTAAGTCAACTTTTTCACTCTCCTCTTTCACTTTCATCAAGAGGGTGTTTAGTTCCTCTTCACTTTCTGCCATAAGGGTGGTGTCATCTGCATATCTGAGGTTATTGATAGTTCTCCCGGCAATCTTGATTCCAGCTTGTGCTTCTTCCAGCCCAGCGTTTCTCATGATGTACTCTGCATATAAGTTAAATAAGCAGGGTGACGATAAGCAGGCCTTGATGTACTCATTTTCCTATTTGGAACCAGTCTATTGTTCCATGTCCAGTTCTAACTGTTGCTTCCTGACCTGCATACAGTGTGTACATAAATAATACCCGAAGTTGATACATCAAGAAATAGGTAAAGGAACTTATTGTTTGGGAAATAGCTTGAAGACTTAAAAACAGTTAAAAACAGTTGCTTCCAGAGAACAGGAAAGGAGGGTGGAACAGAGATTGTTGCTTCTCATCACAGTTCCTCATGTTATCTAACTATTTTTAGTTAGCATAGGACTTAGTGTCAGGAAAAGTTTTACCAAGGACCTGTCCTGTGCTAAGCATTGTTGTTATTTAGTCAGTAAGTTGTGACCAACTCTTTTGTGACTCCATGGCTCCCACCAGGCTCCTCTGTCCATGGGATTCTCCAAGCAAGAGTACTGGAGTGGGTTGCCATTTCCTTTTCCAGGGTACCTTCCCAACCCAGGGATCAAACCCATGTCTCTTGCATCTCCTGCATTGGCAGGCAGATTCTTTGCCACTAAGCCAAACCACAAACACTTTTCTGGCTTACTGCCAGATACTAAACACTTCACATTTATCAACTCATTCAGTCTCTGCAACAACTTGATGAAGTGGTTAATCTTATTTTGTCCATATAACAGAAAAGGAAATTGAGGCACAGAGGATGAAAACCTTGCCTGAGGTCACACAGTTGAGAGTGGTTACGCTAGAATCTGAGCCCAGGTAACCCAGCTCATAGCCTCTGCACTTTGCCTGCTCCCTAACAAAACCAAGGCATAGATATTATTATCTCAACTTTGGAAATGAGAAAACATGGGGAGAGAAAAAGTCATTTTCTAAGATCACATAGTGTACAGGATCTATATGACCATGGGTTTGATTAACTTTAATGCTCACGCTCTGTCTCTCCATGGCATCATGCAACTTTGTGTTTAAAAAGGCAAGACAGTTGTGAACAAGGCGAGAACAGCCATTTTTGTCACTGCTGTGTAATACAGTGCTGGAAGTTCTAGCCAGTGCAGTAAGGTAAGAGAAGAAAAAAGGTGAGGAGAGAGAGGAGAAGGGAAAATAAAAAAGCATGCTGATGAAAAGAAAGAGAAAAGGAAGAAATAAAGTGGTCCATATTTACAGAGGACATGATATGCTACATAGAATATTCCAAGGAATCTACAAAATACAACTAGAATAAACGAGTTCAGCAAGGTGACAGGATATAAGATAAATATTCAAAAATCAGTTCTATTTCTACATATTAATAATAAACATATAAAAACCAAAATTAAAAATACAATACCATTTATAATTGCTCCTCTCTGGCCAGGTGATTCTTGATGTGCTGAGACATGAAGAGTAAGGAGTCTATAAAGACTAAAGCAGGAATGATCAAAGTAAAAGAAGTAAAACAGGCTCTGATGTGATGGAATGAGTTTTAAAGTATTCCAAGAACTAGAAAAAAGTCCAGTGCAGCTGGAGCAAAATGAGTAAGATGGGAGAATGGACTAAGGGAGTTTGGAGAGAGAAGCCGGAGCCACGGAATTTTGAAAAAGCATAGTAAGGCATCTTCTCCTTGGGAAATGATTGAGGGGAAACAAAACAATTTGATTTCACTTCAGATTGAATGATCACTCTGGACACTCTGTAGAGACGGCTTTGGAGAGGAGCAAGAATGAAGGCAAGAAAAATGGGTGAAGATCACTGAAGTAAATAATCCAGGAAAGAGATAATGGTGCTGATTCTAGCTAAGACAGTGGCAGGAAAACAGGGAGTTAAGAATGAATTTTGGAGGTAGAGTCAGCAGTACCTCTTGATGGAAGGAAAAGGGAAGGGATCAAAGACAACTCCCAGGTCTTTGACTTAAGCAACTGGAAAAACAATTATGCTATTTGCTAAGATGATGAAAAACATGGGAGAAATGAGTAAGCAGAGGAGTGGAGTTAAGAAATCAAGTTTTCAGTGCAGGACATAATAAGACTGAAATTCCTAGGGGACAATCAAGTGAGCATGCCAAGTAGACTCTCTGGATCCAAAAGAGAGCTGGGATAGAGGTTGAAAGGGGACAGCTTCAGCATATAGACGGGTGGTTCTTAACTCTGGCTGCTCAATAAATTACCTAAAGGGCTTTTTAAATGTGCTACCGCCCAGACACTACCACCAAACCAACTAAATCAGAAGCTCTGGAGGTAGAAACCAGGCATCAGACCCTCTAAGGAACACTTAGATTTAGAGATTAGAGGAAGGACAAAGGACCAGCAAAAGAAGATTGAGAAGTGGCCAGTGATATAGGAAGATGCCCAGGAGCTTTGGTTCATGGAAGCTGAGTGGGGTATATTTCAAAAAGGAGATAAAACATTGCTATACCGGGATGTTATGATAATTCAATGAGCAATACAAGCAAAGCACTTTGTAAATTTTTAATTGATAAACACTGGGCTTCCGAGGTGGTGCTAGTGGTAAAGAACTCGCCTGCCAATGCTGGAGACAAAAGTGATGTGGATTTGATCCCTGAGTTGGGAAGATCCCCTGGAGGAGAGCATGACAACCCACTCCAGTATTCTTGCCTGAAGAATCCCCATGGACAGAGGAGCCTGGTGGGCTACAGACCATAGGGTTGCAAAGAGTCAGACACAACTAAGACTTAGCATAGCACAAACAAACACTAGATGAGGTATTAGCATCATCTAAGGAGAAAAATTACTCTCCTCCTGGTACAATAGTCCTACCTGGACCACAGAGGAAGGATACTTCCAACAAAACTGAACCTTAGATAAATGCTGGCAAGGATTTATCAATTAAAAGGACTTATCTTAGATAAATCCTGGCACTTCTTACACTTATGAGAAATAATAAAAAATCCTATGGCTGTGAGGATTAAACAAATTTATACCCATTATCCTTAGCTCAATGCTTAGCATTTCATCATCAGAGTAATAATTATTATTATTATTATTTACTCTAACAATACAAA
The DNA here is from genome assembly GCF_019320065.1 of Cervus canadensis. NCBI lineage: Eukaryota > Metazoa > Chordata > Mammalia > Artiodactyla > Cervidae > Cervus > Cervus canadensis. Next base: position 16,831,967 of record NC_057417.1, on the reverse strand, counting down.
ATTATTTCTAATAATAATAAGCATTTATTTCATTACTTATTATTATTATTAATGCAAACATAGTGCTTTCTGTTTGCTAGGCAAAGTTCTAAACGCTTTACATATACTTACTCTGTTAGCATTCCAAAAGGTTAGCTATTGATTTGTTGTTGCTGTTGTTAACTCCAAATTATTTGTTAATTCAAAATGATTTGGTTTCCCGAGTGGGCACTAGGGGCTTTGGCATTCCAAAGCCATTGTTCTGATGTGCAGGTTAATAATGGCCTCGTGAGGCTTCTCTGGACATGGCAGAGAAGATGGGATCTGTCCTGAGGGAAGTCTACGGGCCTCCAGTGCCATGAGTCAATTCCTAGGACCACCTGAAGGACAGCAGGACTGTTCTATAGGAGAGCTGTGTTCCACAGTGATGTGTGAATTCCTTCATGGAGGCTATGTCATAGGCAAGTTCACAACTATATTTGAAGGCATCTGGGCATAGAGACAATTTCATCTCGGTTCTTCAACTCAACTACCGATCACTCATAGACATCAGGTCCTTAAGCCTCACCTTGGCTTTGGGAAGCAGAGATGGTTATCCCCATTCTACAAGAGAGGAGACAGAGGCTTAGGTTAAAAACTTGTGCAAATTCACACAACGAGTTAGGATCAGAGTCAGGACTCAAACTGAATACCCTAAATCCACATTCAGACCTTCTTTTCTACCATGCTAATCTGTTTTGTTTTGTTTTTTTTACCAAATTTTAAGGAGTTAGAGCTATGGCCAAACTAAAAGAAACCAATGACAAAGATTCCCGAAGAGATCACATTCAATACACTAAGGGAAAAAATGGGTAAGGAATATGAGCAGGTAATTTGCAGAAGAGAAACACAAATGCTAAAAAAAAAAAAAAAAGAGGCAAATGAAATATAAATTTCTTAAAATATATGTATATTATTTTACACTCATCAGATTCATTTTAAAATGTAAAAGTCAGAAAACAATAAGCACTAGAAAGGATAATAGGTACAACCCTTAGACATTGCTGTTGGGAGCTATAAACTGGTGCATAGAATCTAGAGAACAAAGCAAGGTATCTAGACAACTTAAAAACTCATAACTCCATGATTCTACTTCTAGATATTGTCCATAGAGAAAGCTCTCATTTGTGCATAAGGAGACACGTATAAGGATATTTCCTATTGGTAGCATGAGAAAAAACAAACTATTTAAATGTCTATTTATCAGGGAATGGATAAATAAGATTGTGTATACATTCCATAGAACACTGTCTAGAAGTTAAAATGAATAAACTAGATCAATGTATATCATCATGAATCAATCTCAAATATACATACTTGACTGAAAATGGCAAGTTAGCAGAATGATACATGAAGTACAATATCACTGAAAGAACTGATTTTTAGAAGCAGAGGTTCTAGGGTTAGTGCAGAATAAAGAGGGAATGTATTTGGAAGCAGAGCAATCTTTGGTTAAAACTCTTCAACAAATCACTTCCGAAGTCTCTCCATTTCTTTCTGATACCATCTTTATTTCTGTCTTCCTTTTATCCCTTCCAGTTTCTCTCTTTCTCCTAAAAACCCCTAATCTAATTTCCATGAATCAGTTTCAGAGAAACTGTAAATTCTCTGATATCATAAGTAAAGCTCTGTATTTCTAAGTATTATTCCTGGGGAATGGGTCCATTGTTTCCATCAGATTATCAGAAAAGTCAGTGTCCCATTAAGATTAAAAATTCAGAGGAAAAATTTTTTTCAAAGAAACATGTAGTTCTGATACTGTTTCCTTGGTCTATCATGCCCTGGGAGTAAGAGTTATTTCTCGTCAGAAGAAAAAAATCATAGAGAGAGGAAATGTAAAGTGATTTGTTCTGACCCTGTTTCCACTAGCCCCTTGCCCTGGGAGAAAATGCCCCGCCTTTGAAAACATAAACGTCTCCATCCTCCCCAGGCCTCCCATCCATCATTACAGGCAGGCACTGGGCAGCAGCAGCTGGCCTCCTTCACTGCCACTCACGACCCTTTCCATCAGACGTCTAGCTCTGGCCAGTTTGTTGACAATTATGAAGATTTTTTTCCAACCCAGCCAAACAGCCTCTGCAACATCAGAACTCTCCAGACCTGGGGAAACTACGAGAGATCAGGAAAGCCTAACTTGCTTTGTAGAGGACGCCCCAGCAGAGGGCCCAGACCCAGGTCCAGACATGGCTGCACGGGCTCCCCAGGGCTCCTCTGTAACCTGGAGCTCTGGGCCCCACAGTTCTCTTTTCTAAACTCAAACGTTGTCTGGAGAGACCAGTGGGATGGGGACATTTAATACATATACCTGGGGTGAGCCGAGGGTCAGCCAGGTGGCTCTGCTGAGCTTGGCTGGCTTGCTCATGGGGATGTCAACTGGCTATCAGCTATCTGGCTTAGCCTCTGCCAGGTGCCTGGGCTCTGCTTTGCTCCAAACGTCTCTCATTCCCTAGCACTCTAGCCTGGGCACGCTCTTATGGTAAATAGAAAAGTACAACACAGCAAGAACTGAGCCTACGCTAAGCCTCTGCTTGCATCATATCCAATAATACCCCTTTGGCCAAAGCAAGTCACAGGGCCATGCCCAGAGTAGAGGACAGGGCTTGTTACCCTGCCCACAGTGAGCAGGCTCTGCAAGCCAGGGGTCAGGCTCTGCCTTTTATCAGGGATGTCTTTTCAATCCTTTGAGCAAACAAGAGACTACTTTTCACCTATCTGATTTAGTGAAGGAAAAAAAATTTTTTTTATAACACTGTGTGTTCCAGGCACCATTTAAATGAAGACAGGGAGTGTTAAGAAGGGATGCAATGGGGCTTCTGTGGTGGCTCAATTGGTAAAGAGTCTGCCTGCCAACGCAGGAGATACAGGTTCAGTCCCTGATCGGGGAGGACCCCACGTGCCACAGAGCAAGTAAGCTCGTGTGCTACAACTACTGAGCCTGTGCTCTAGAGCCTGGGAGCCGAAAATACAGAGACCACATGCTCCAGAATGAAGACTGCATGCTCCTGGGTGAAAGTCACGTGCTTCTTCTTTTTTTTTTTTTTTTTTATTAGTTGGAGGCTAATTACTTTACAATGTTGTAGTGGTTTTTGCCATACATTGACATGAATCAGCCATGGATTTACATGTGTTCCCCATCCCGATCCCCCCTCCCAAGCCACATGCTTCTGAATGAAGACTAGCGAAGCCTGAGTACCCTCGAGCCTGTGTTCCATAACAAAAGAAGCCACCACTATAAGCAGCCCACAGATTGCAACCAGAGAGTAGCCCCTGCTCACCACAACTAGAGAAAAGCCTGCCAAGCCAGGAAGACCAGGCACAGCCAAAAATAAATAAATAAAATTATTTTTGAAGAAGAAGGGATGTGAAGAAGGTGAGCAAACGAGCCTCACTGAAATCTTGGGTAAGAGTCATACTGGGAGAGGGAACAGCAAAGCAAAGATGGGTTCCCGAGGGAGGGCTGGAGCCAGGGGAGAGTACAGGATTTGAAGGCAGAGAGATGAAACGGGGAGCAGGCTGTGTAGGGCCACTACAAGGAGTTTCTTGTAAACTCTTGCACCTTTCTAACCTTTTAAAAACAAATGCGTGTTCCTTTCAAAACCATAATTTTAAAGAAATACAGACAGCAAAAACAAATAACAATACTGAGCTGCTCTCCAAGATTCCAATATTAGCGGACTCGATGTGCATTTTATCCTAATTCCTGGCTGCCACATCCTTGAGCTTCCTGGAGCCTGCAGATTATTATCATTGTTGAGCACAGGCTGCCCTCTGCTGTTCACTTCTGAATGTGCACCCATGAGTATCCCCTAAAGCAACAAAGTCATTGTCCCAGAAGGCAGATAAACCACTGTCAGAATGCCATCTTCCTTGCCTTCAAGTTTGAAGTCTCAGGAAGCCCTTGAAAGACAGAATACAAGAACAGGTCTCCCAAAGCTTTGCACATTCATTTTCCATCACTTTTGAAAGGACTCAGTTACTTGTCAACTTGCTCATTTGGTCCTCCACAAACCCGTGCAGGGCAAGCAGTGGGGCCTTGGTAGCCCATTTTGCAGGTGAGAGGACTGAGGCTTCGGGAGGCTGTAAAACTGGCACTCAGTCCCATTGGCCAGTGCATAGGAAACCAGGGTGAGAGTCACAATCCCCCAAGCCCACTCCAGCACAGCTGAAGGGCAGCAAAGGGGAGATGATTTGTTCACAGTCTCAAATATGAAACAGAAAATAAAAATCCTTTTTTCAGGATAAAAAGTTGTGACTTGTCATCATACCAACCAAGCCTCCTTCTCATGGTCTCTTTCTGCCTTGCTCTGAGTCCCATCACTGGCCCATAGTGAGTCTCTGGTTTCTGATATGAAGGTTTTGCAGCTTTGGACAGAAGGATGGAGAGGCAGGAGAAGGCCGTGACCCTGTGCTGTGGCCCACATCACTCTGTACCTCTTAAAGAGCATTTTCTGACTTTAATCTCTGTTTCATTCCAGAGCATCTCCTATTTCTCTATCCATCTTCCCCACCCCTGCAGGAAGTAGCAAAAGCTTCTAAGACCCATGCCCTCAGGGTAGAGTTACAGAGATATAAACAGAAAGAAAAGCATGGGTGCTCCCTTTCTTAGTTTTAAAAATAGGCTTTTGAAACTCACAGCAGAGAAAATCATTTGAGAGAAAGGGTTTCTGTTTCTCCAAACCCTAGGTTTGGGGTGTCAGTTATGAAGGCCCTGAAGAACCCAGGCATCAGACTTAGGTCACAGACCACAAAATTAAAGGGTGAAAGGTTATGTTTTCCTGCCCTGGAAAAAGAGGACAATTCTCAGGAACAGTGAGGGAAAGAAGGTAGTTGAAGCCTGACAGTCTGGAAACTTTAGCCAAGGAGAAACAAGCTAGGAGACACTTCGCAGAAGGGTTTTTGGAAGTCGTGTGCTGTGTGGAGTGTCACGTAAAACTCTCCACCGCTTCCCGACAAAACCTCCAGTAGGATCCGCACTGCCTACTGATGCTTAGGGAAGTGTGACTTACTTTTCAGGGGATGTGAAAAAAAGCAAGTGCTGCGTTAACTGTACCTTAAGGTGAAAACTGAAGTGATACACAAGGAGAAGCCAATATACCAACTGCTGTAACATCCTTGGCCTTGGAAAAGTTCAAACCTGAGAGAATGAAATCTCCTTATCAAAGCCATCATTAATACATAATTTGAAAAACATGCTAAAGGCTATTCTAGAAATACAAAATATTGTATGTACACATTGGAGACAGAAACTAGCTCTACCTGGGAAACTGAAGAACATTTCACATTTCAAGGTGAAAGGATAGCTTGACAGATGGAGAAGTAAAGAGAAAATCGTTTTGTTAGAACTAACAGAACAGTCTCAAAATAGTCATGTTTCTCTTGACTGGGTAACAAAGTAAACGAGGGCAGAATCTTAGGAAAACTGATTGGATTAAATAAATGAATAGGCAATGAATTAGACAGCTAAAAAATCAAATACAGATGAAAAAAGAAAGCATGAACTACACTGTAATTGTAAGATTTGATTTAAAGAAGAAAGTACTAAACTAAGCAAAGAGGTTTATGTTAATGATGACAAAAGTACAACTCACATGAAGATCTAACCATCATAAATGTTTATATACCAAATAGCATGTCTTCAAAGTGCTTATAGCAAAAACAGCAGAAACTGTAAGAATTAGACAAAAACACAGTGTAAATGTTCATTCAATTCTCTCAGCCCATGACAGATCAAGTAGATAAGACATTCATAAGGATACAGAAGTTGCAAGCAATACAGCTGATGAAGTTGAGCTTACAAATACAGGCAAAAACATGAATATGATATTCAGTCAAAAACTACTTGTTGAGCACCTACTATGTGCTTAGCACTACTCTAGGTGTTCAAGGTACAGAAGTGAATAAAACAGAAATAAATCCCTGTGCTTGGGGACTTACATTACAGTGCAGAAACAAAGACATATGATTCACTGGGCTAAGGTGATGGCAGCCAGGTTTTTCTACCATAAAGTTAATACTTTTCCTTTTTTAAACAATAAATTTCCTTTGGGGAGATATCCAAGATGATATAACTAGCCTGTTTCTCATCATGCATGTATTTACCAGTTTTAACATTCATTGATGACTCTTACCTAAAAAAATTATTGCTCTGGTTATTGCTAAATGGTGATTTTCTAGTTTCCTCATGGCTTCTATTAATATATTTACTAATTGGAATTCTACTGTAAGCAAAATGTTTCCCTCCTCACCATTTATTTATTTATCCATACAGTAATATCTATATGGACTCATGGATTCTTACTTTATTCATCATCCAATACTATCGTCATTTGTTTTGTTGTTCAAACTGTCCCAGATTTGGTCAGTGGGAGACTCTTAAAACTGACTCCTGAGTCCTTTTCCCCTGTCCTCCTCATCTGAGCACTTCCCTTGCTTGCTAGTATAAGATATTCCAAGTTCATACTGTACCTTCCCTACCCTTGCCTTGGAGTCAGACATTTCTCCAAGACATCTTGACTCTTTTTATTGGAGAATGGGATTTAGATACCAAGATATGAGTATTAGGTGTAATTATTACTGGGTTGTCACTGCTACAAGACCATCTCAGACATTAGATAGAAAAGAAAGACATGTATACATATACATAATACTATTTACATAAATAATACATTAATAAATCTATTTCTGTATTTTTCTACCCATATTTAAAACCATGAATTCACGAGGATATGTCCAGTTCCAATCCAACACCACTGGATTTATTCAAGCCTTTCCTTTTCCCACATTTCCACCCGCCCCCCGCCATTTTTCTGGCAGTGAGAAGCTTGTCTCTCATTTTTCACAATGTATTTCCTTTGGGATACACATAAAACAGTTTCAGAATTGTTATTTTAAAAAAAAACACACAAGTTGAAGAGTTCAGTTTCTAAAACATAAAGACTATTGGGTAGGTCTTTTTTATGTAAAAAAAAAGAAAAAGAGAGAGAGAGGGAGAGAGAAAGAGGAGAGAAAACTAGAGCCCAAAATATGCACTGAAGAAGGATGCCACAGGTATAAAAACAGATCTTTTCAACAAATCAGCAAGAAATCCCAAGTTCACAGATTAGAATCACTCATTCCTTCTCCAGCTGGATGAGAACCTCACATGTGATGCTAATTTAGCTGAATGTAAGTCTGAGTTCAAAACTGCTTTGCCTCACAAATTTGAAATCATTGGTTAAATTGCTTTGCAGGGACTTTTAGATTTATCCTCCATATTAACTTTTGTCTCATAATTTCTTTTCTTTCCTTTTTGTTGCCCATTTGTACTGCATGTTGGGACAAACCATCACAGATTTGTTTTCAGTGGTGTCTTTTCAACAGTTTAGTCTATCTTGAGGGATTTTTTTAATGTCAGTGTGCTCGTTTCAAGGTCTTTAGTGCTTCTTTTTCATATCATCCTATAAAATGTTTTGTGAATGCTTTTTCTTGTCCAATAACTCTTAAAATATGAATTATTTGTATTTTAAAGTCTTTCTATCCCATATTTTCTATTTTCCTATTTCTTATGTGTTAGTTTTTCCAGTTTACTCAATTTGTTACCTACTTTTTAATAACATTATTTCCCAAATATTTTTTGTGATTCCTGAAGGTGTGCTTAGCTTTCAGTTGACAAAAAGAATAGCCTAGGAGCTCCAAGAAATTTAAAAAATGTAAAACCAGTTACCCATATAAGAAAAAATGATCATAATATCAGACTTCTTAACAACACTGAATATCAGAAGACAGAGAAGCAATGTCTATGAAGTTTTGAGAGAAAATTATGTGGAGTCCAGACTTCTAGCTCTAGTCCAACCCATGAAGAAAACTAATGCCATAAAAGAGCCTCAAACCCATGAAAGAGAAAATTAACCCCTAAAAAATATGATAGTTGGAGAGGCAAAAGAAAATGTTAAATTCTATAATTAATAGTTTCAGAAATATTCAATAAGAAATCACATTAAAAACACATTAAAACCACATTAAAGGGCTTCCCTGGTGGCTCAGTGGTAAAGAATTCACTTGCCAGTGCAGGAGACATGGCTTCAATCCCTAAGTTGGGAAAATTCCACATGCCGTGAAGCAACTAAGCCTGTGAGCCACAGCTATTGACCCAGTGTTCTAGAGCCCAGGACCCACAACTACTGAAGTCTGTAGGCCTCTGCAAAAACAGAAGCCACTGCAATGAGAAGCCCAAGCACCACAACTAGAGAGCAGTCCCCAGTTGCAACAACTAGAGAAAAATACGCACAGCAATGAAGACCCAGCACAGCCAAAAATAAATAAAAATTATTTTTAAAAATCATATTTAAAACTCCTGTTAAGAAAATAATTATTAAAACTATTTAAACTTTAAATAATTAAAAATTAGAAATTTATAAAATATATTCACTATAATTTGACAATATATAGACAGCACAAAATCACGGAGCTAAAAGTCTGAATTTATGATCGAACTAAGAGACTCCCAGAATGAACATAAAAGAACAAAAAGATTAAAAGTCTTCTGTAAATAAAGTTCAGAGGAGTAGGGAATAAATACAGAATTTCTGCCATTTGTCTGTCAGTAGCTCAGAAAAAGGGAACACAGAAAATGGATGGGGATAAAATAATAAAAGAAATAATAAGGGAAAACTTTCCCCACAGTAAGGAAATGTAAACCTATGAGTAGCCAAACTATGCATAAAATGTTATAAAGTTATTTTTCAGACATTCAAGGATTCAGAAAAGACTCTCATTCTTTTAAAAACAAAAAAAAAAAGCCCTCATTTTTTCCAAAAAAAGAGGAAAACATAGTGTCTAAGATACAATGGCTCTAACCTAGTAACACATAAAGGGAGACCCCCTAGACATTTGTGTAGCAGGTTGCAAAACAACTAGTTTAAATCCAAGGTGGAAATCAGAGGGCTCTGGGGGAGCTGGAGATGTCTTTGTAAAAAAAGACCATACTCAGCAGAGAGTGGAGTTGGACATCTGTTAGAAATATCATTATGCTTAGGGAAATTATAAAGACAAGCTTCTTGAGCTACAGAGAGAAAAAAAAAAGAAAGGCAATTAGAAATTCCAGAACCACTTTCTCCCAAAGAAAGCTATATAAGGAAGTTAGGTTCTAACTATAAAGCCAACCTAAGTGTGAAGTGATTTTTGAGCAATTGATGGATTCAAAGAAAAGATAATCCAATTTATTTTGATACCATGGAACACTTACCTTCAAGCATACATGTTTAGCAACAAAGATCATATTTTCCTTTCGACAGGTCCAATCATAATACTTAGCTCTGGAATGAAAGATATTTACATTATCATATTTATAATATAATAATGTATGTATTTATTCATTTTCAATTTCTGTGCTAAATCTATTAGCAAAATGTAAATATTATGAAAGTGGCAATGCACAGAAGTTGGGAGGCAGAGGAAAGCAAAAAATGTAGGAGTACTAATTTCTACATCTTTGATAGTATCAGAAGATATTATCTGAAGATAGATATTGGAACAATAAATTAAAGTTTGTAGATCATATTCACTTTAGAGGAATAATAGCTAGAAATATAAATAATAAAGTAGCTAGTTAAATTTGGAGGTGGGGACTTTTAAGTAAGATTTTTTTTTTTTTTTTGGCCTGTTGACAAAGATTTATTCTCTTTATTCCTTTGTCTAAAGAAATTTTCCATAGGTTTGACAGTATCATCACTGGTTTAACAAAGATACTATGGCATTTGTTTTTTAACCTGGAAGTATTTTACTTTTTTAGTTTTTATTTTATATTGGACTATATAGTTGATTTATTAACACAGTGTTGTGTTAGTTTCAGGTGTATAGAAAAGTGATTCAGTCATACATCTACAGATATCTTATCTTTTCCAGTTCTTTTCCCATTTAGGCTATTACAGAATATTGAACAGAGTTCCCTGTAGGTCCTTGCTGGTTATCTATTTAAATACAGTAGTATATACGTCAGCCCCAGACTCCCAATCTGTCCTTCTCTGCAACCGTTCCCCTTTCATAACCATAAATTTGTTTTGTCTGTGAGTCTGTTTGTTTCATAAATACAATCATTTGTATCATTTTTTAAAGTACCACATATAAGCCATATCATATATTTGTCTTTCTCTTGTCTGATTTACTTCACTTAGTATGATCATCTCCAGATTCACTCATATTGCTGCAAATGGCATTACTTCATTCTTTTTAATGGCTGGGTAGTATTCCATTGTATATATGTAAGTAAGACTATCCCTTAACTTTCAAAATAGAGCTTCAATAAATACTGTCTGTATATAACAAATAAAAACAGTAAAAGTATAAAAAATTATTTGCTATGAAAGTAACAAGCATAATAATTCAAAAAGAGAAATGGTTCAAAAGTAGATTATGCTGAGGAATGGAGTCAGGGGTCTGGAAAAGTCTTGCTTTTCATGTTATGCCTCCTTTCTATATTGCTTAGCTTTTTCCCCCCACATTTGTGCTATAATTTAGTGATGATTTTTTAATGTGTTAAAATATTAGGGCAACCACTGAAGAATAGAATAGGATCTATAACTTCTAAAAACCCAATATGGAAAAAAATGAACCAAAGAAACTCAATCAATGCAATAATATACAGCAGAATAGGGGAGGGAGACAAAGAACAAAGAAGAATTGTAAACAGAAAATATAAAGTATGATGGGGAAAAAAGATACAAAATTTGAAAGGCAAATGGATCAGAAGGTAAATCTATTATATTAAATGAGAGAAACATATTAATTTAAAAAATAAATTGACAAAAGCTTTGGCTATGTTATATACAGCAATAAAATTAAAATCATGAATTCAGGGAGGACCTTAAGAGAAAAAGAATTGAGAAGAAGATAGAACAGAGAGTTGTATATTCTTAGGACCACAAAAATGAGGTGAGCCCAAACCACAGCTGAGTCTAGCCAGGTTCAGCCAGGGGTCCCGCTGTGACTGAATGGGGCCAACGCTATGTGTGACTACCCAGAGAGTGTTATGGGCTGAATTGTGTCCCCCTCCCACCACCAAATCATATGTTCAAGTCCTAACCCCTAATACTTCAGAATGTGACTATATTTCAAGATAGGGTGTTTTAAGAGGTGATTAAGTTTAAAATGAGGTCATAAGGGTGTGTCTTGATCCAGTATGACTGGTGTTCTTCTAAGAATAGGGATTAAGAGACAGATACACACGAAAGATCATGTGAAGACAGGGAAAAAACAGGTATCTACAGTCAAGGAGACAGGTCCAGAAGGAAACCAATCCTATGGACACCTTGATCTCAGACTTCTAGGCTCCAGAACCATGAGCAAATAAACCTCTGTTGTTCAGGGCACCCAGGGTGTGGTAGTTATGGCAGTCCTGGCAAACTAAAACAGAGGGTCTCCTTTTCTTGATAATGATATTATAATTAGAAAAGTCACATGCCAATGACATGGACAGAATAAGCAGTAATTACCAGTAGAACAGCATATGGTTTAGACAGTTCCACTTTAGCAGAAGGTCTGGTGAGTGGTTTGGGAGGTTTATGAGCAATTAGCAAAGGATTAAGAGAGAGAGATGGGCTTGGGATATAAACTCAAGGAAGCTGGCCTGAAGCTATGAGCCCCAGACATTTTTAGCTACTGCAGCCCTATTCTTTCACTGACATGGTCAGAACTAAGGTAGAAAATGTTGGCAAATCCATGTTGCCTAATCCTTTTATCTGGTGACCACCGATTAGTAGAAGGAAACCCCCACTAACAATAAGCAGGCTCATTCTCCTGATGGCTTTGTGAACTAGTTTACTAGCGGTCAGATAGTCATCTGCCTTATCTGCTTTTTGTATCCTTCCCTGTTACCAAGAAAGTTTGGGCCTAATTAAAGAAATGAGAATATATAGCAGGCAGTCAACAAAGTACATCAATAATCTCCAATTAAAAGACAAAGACACAAAGTAAGGATAGGGAAATAGATCAGTGGAACAGAATAAAAGCAAGAAGACTCACACCTACTCAATCCACTTATTTAAAACAAAGGTGTCAAGTCAATGCAATGAAGAGAAGAATTTTTAACAAATGATGCTGAACAATTAGGAAAAAAATAAAAAGAACTTCCTCCCTCTGTCTGCTTTATACAAAAACATGAATTTTAAATGAACCATAGACTGAAATTCAAAAGGCTCAAAGTCCTACTTTTTTAAAGAGTGAAACACTTGAACAGAAACATCATAATTCAATAAACACTGGGAAAAGTGCTCAACATCATTATTCATCAGGGAAATGCAAAAGACGGAGACTCTTTGTTTATATGCCCTGCTACCCAACTATGGGCTGTGCATTCCTAAAAATAAAAATAACTCCCTTAAAAAGATGTGGGAGATGAAACGGATGGAAAAATAAACACTCTCATTCTTCTTTTTTAAAATACTTATTTGGCTGCCCTGGGTCTTAACTGCAGCATGCAGGATCTTGATCTTCACTGAGGCATGCAGGACTCTTAGTTGCAGCATGCAGGCTCTAGTTCCCTGACCAGGGATTGAACCAGGCCCCCTGCATTGGGAGCACAGAGTCTCAGCCGCTGGATCGCCAGGGGAGTCCCCAGCACTCTCATTCTTCATTAGGAATGTAATTGGCACAGTTTTCGGGAGAGCAATTCAGCAGAATTTAACATCATTTTATGCAATCATCTTCGACCCAGTGATATCAGTTATAGGGATAATCTAAAGAGAACTCACCTCTGTGCACAAAGACGCCTAGACAAAAGTATTCACTGCAGATTTGTTTGGAGTGAAAATCTAGAAACTCTCTAAAATATTAGCCCATAAATATGGGAAAAGGTTAAGTTATGGAGCATCCATTATTCATATAAGAGATGCAATTGTTAAAATGACAGAGTAGATGCCTACTTACTGACGTGGAGAGACCTGCAAGGTATATAAACCTACTGCCAAGCAAAAAGAAAGAAGTCACCGAACAGTGTAAATGGCCCTATTTACATTATTAAAGACTAAACTCCTGGAGATAGTGAAGGACAGAGAAGCCTGGCATGCTGCAGTTCATGGGGCCACAAAAAGCGACTGAAGAACAACAATGTCTTTAAAGACACATAAACAAAAGCGGAAGTAAACTTCTGGAAGGATGCACATAGGAATGTGGCAATGTCCACCTCTGTGCACACAGGGAGCAAGGATACCTTTCATCACTTTTTACTCTGTTATTTGTTTATAACTAGGATGAATTTACTTATTACCAATGTAATTATTTATAAAATAATACAATAAAAACTGCTTTTTAAAGTACTGAATATTAATTATTAACGGAACTAACACAAGATTATGTGCCACACTCTCTGCTAAAGAGCCTTACATACCTTTTTTCATGTAATCTCACAAAACAAGCACTGGTACTCATTTTTTTAACTTTTTATTTCATACTGGAGTAAAGCCGATTAACACTATTGTGATAGTCTCAGGTGGACAGCAAAGACACTCAGCCATATGTATACATGTATCCATTCTCCCTCAAACTCCCCTCCCATCCAGGCTGCCACGTAACACTGAGCAGCGTTCAACACTGGTACTCATTTTTACTACATGAGAAAGCTGAAGCTTAGAAAGTTTGTTGGTAGTACAACGGCCCCTTAAAATCATCTGAGGAGTGATTCTGAAAAAGAAACTCTGATGACTGGACCTCATGTCAGAGCTACAGAATCAGAATGTCTGTAGATAGAGTCCAAGCATCTGTATTTTGTAGTTAAAGCTCCTGACAGTGATTCTAATGTGCACACAGGGTTGAGAACCAGTGACTGACATTGATTCTCAGTCTGAGGTCATATTGCTTGCAATTGGAAGAGCAAAGGTTGGGATTCACTGACACTTAATATGCAAAAAATGATAGAGATAGAGATAAAGAGATGGCAGAGATGTAGGCAAAGACATACATACTGAATTTTTTTTTTCCAGCTATTGAGGAAGAGCATCTCAAGCATAAAATGGTCCATGCACTAATTCCTCTTCTTCCTTCTCCAGAACCCATGCTCTGAATCTGTCTTCTGCAGTGGTCCCTGAAACTCCTGCGGGATGATGTTTCAAATAGTTAACAACCAGACACTACAGGCACCGACCAATCAGAATGGACCCTGAACTCAGCACTGGAGTGGGAGCCAGGTTTTCAGCCTTTGATCAGTGGAGCCTAGAGAGCTGAGGCGGTCCCAGGGAAAACAGCAGTGGGATGCCACTTAGCAAGCTCAAGACAGCAGCTGTTTACTAACCAACATGGAAATAGTTCAATATTTTAACAACTAATACAGTAGTAGCACCAGTGTCTGTCTGCACCTAGACTAAGGTCTGAGGGTTTGGGGGGGTGGGGACGGGAGGGGGGTGGGGGTGAGTATTTTTAAAGGTTGTTCTACGATGGTCTGCCTATCAGGCAACTATTTTATGTCTCTACCCAAAGACTGCTTATTGAGTGTCGGGAGGGAAAGTAAGAGGCTGGCACACAATCTGTGACCCACACGGAGCCGCCCCACCAGCTGCTGTGTGCCTAGCAGCCGCCGCTCCCGGCCCGATTCATTCCTAGCTCCTAGGGGGCTGTCACTCTGCTGGTTATTGCTATGTTTCCATCCTGAAGTGGCAGCTCCAGTTGTGTTTCCCAGATAATTTCAAAGATGCTAATTGCCACCTGCTGATTTCCTGTAAACACTGTACTTTACACATGTGATTAATCAGAGAGCTGTGGACTGTTCTGAGGAAACGTGTGTATGTGTGTGTGCATGAGTTTCATTACTGTGGCGGATTTAAATCATAGGCAATGTTTGCTCACAAAGCTGCATTAGCAAAACGACAGGGAAAACAAAATTACAAAATACCATAAACTGCAAGTTCATAGACTATATAAACAACTACTTGAATCAGCCAATGATGCACTGACTAAATTCTAGAACCGAGCCTGAGGAAGGTAGCCTCTCTAAAGGAGACTTTGACTCACAGATGCTTATGTTTCTAAAAGAAACCAAACCTGAAAACATTTTCAAAGGTTTCAGAGAAAGTACATTCTCTTTAGATTCAAGATTGGCCTTGTGTCAAATCCTAACTCTTTCAGTGACTACCTGTAATATTCACGCAAATTACCTGGATCTTCAAACCTCCATTTCCTCATCTGTAAAATGGACATTATAATTTCTAAGTTACCTGAGACAACATGTATCAGGCTTAATTGCATATGTTAGTCAGAATTGTATGGATTGTGACAAATTTAATTCAAAGTGGCCTCAGCAAAACAAGAAATGTATTGGCTCAAATTATTAAAAAAGCCAGGCCTCTGGCTTCAGGTCTAAGAGCCCAAATGATGCCTATGGAATGCTTTGACACCCTCTCCACTTTCTGGCCCTGCTTTCCTCTGCCAGACCTCATTCTCAAGTAGACTTTACTTATGGCAAGCTAGTAGACTAGCCAACAGCCCCACACATTCGTTTTATCCTCTCAGCAACCACAGAGAACTGGTATAGATTATATTTCACTTGGGAAATGACCCACTGGCCCATTCTCAGATCACACAGTTGGGTATGGAAGTATCTACTCACACAGAACCTAATCAAACCCCAGCGATATGCACAAAATCAGTCACATATACGATAACATAGCTGGACTTCTGACCCCAAAACCAAATGAGAAGTTTGTAGGGCACCCAGCCTCATAAGTTGGACCATAAAGAAGGCTGCATACCAAAGAATTGATGCTTTCAAACAGTGGTGCTAGAGAAGACTCTTGAGAGTCCCCTGGATAGCAAGGAGATCAAAGCAGTCAATCCTAAAGGAAATCAACTCTGAATATTCATTGGAAGGACTGATGCTGAAGCTGAAGCTCCAATACTTTGGCCACCTGATGTGAGGAGCTGAATCATTGGAAAAGACCTTGATGCTAGGAAAGACTCAGGGCAGGAGGAGAAGGGGTGACAAAGGATGAGATGGTTGAATAGCATAACCAACTCAATGGACATGGATCTGAGTAAACTCCAGGAAATGGAGAGGAAACCCTGGCGTGCTGCAGTCCATGGGGTCTCAAAGGGTCAGATATGACAGCGACTGAACAATAACATAAGAGGGAAAAATCAGTATTCCATCATCAGAATCTGAACCCCAGACTAATACTCAACCTTCCGTATAAGCAGACATGCTGAGTGACAAGACAGAGAAGTTTGCTCAACTCAGAAATGCTGGTCAGCCTTCTCTGCACATGCTCACATGGGATGAGATGATTTCAGTCCTAGGCCAACAGTGGAAAGGTGGGTAGTTCACAGATTCAAACCCAGGCCCATTTGGCCAAGGTAGTCATTTGCCATTTTCTGTTTTCAAGCATCTCTGAAAGTTTACTGCATTTCCCACAAAAAACTCTCATAGTATTCCAGCCAGTGGTCCTGGTCTCCACCTAGTCACTTTGTCCCTTTATCTAGCCCCATCCCCACAAGTGGGGAAAGATGGGGTCCTCTACCCCTTCATGTCTATTGTCCCTCCTGCTCAACATCCCCCCTGATGTGAACAGGGTCTTCAGGATGTGGTAATGTATCAAATTTATCCTGTGATAGTTGGTCAATATTAGCCACAGGATTTCATGGTCTTTAGGTATCCTGCTCTAAAAAAATAAAATAAATATGTGAGAAATCAGGGCAAATGGGTATTATCAGGACAAATTAAAAAGAGTAGGTACACAAGAAGTTTAGAGCTCTTGTTAAATAAGAATGGAGGGATGCCAAGATAAAGGGGACTTCTCAGTATCTATGAAAGTAAAAACTTAGCCTGATTGAAAAATAATACACATAAAACAGAAATGTTGGTAGCAGCCTCTGGACTCTGACGCCCTTCCTGACCAGCTATGAGGTACATTAAAGTCCTTTCTATAATGAGTTGAGTTTATTTGCCTTTCTGGTCACTTGGTTAAAGTACCAGAGTTAGCTACAGCATAAAGTGACATGCTCCTTAGCACAGCTTCTGATTCAGACCACCTGGATCTGAACCCAAGATCCTCCACTCCACAGCTAGAATGCCTAAGGCACATTACTTAACTTCTCTGTGCCTCCATTTCCTTGTTAGGAATAATAGTATCTGCCTCCCAGTGTTGGCATGAGAAAGAAATTAACTAACATCTATACAGTAACTAATCCAAACTAAACCTGGCTCATCGTAAAACTGAATACACTTAGCTGTTCTACAAGCAGCAACCTAGTCTCCCTTCCTTCAGGAAACTAAGCTCCTCGTCTGCATGAACTTGGTTGATTGGGTAATACCTCAGGACAGTGTCAGGTCTCAGAGAGACCTATGGACTCAGAGAGGCAAAGCTGAGGTACCATAGGGATGTGGCTTGCACGCAAGGAGCTTTGACTTCCTTACAAATTGCTACTTGCTTTTGTGCACTTGATTTTATGACTGGCAGGGATTTTTCTTCTGTTTGACAGTGCTGGAGTAAGCTCATCCGTTGGTTTACTCTGAAAAGGGGGAACGGTCAGCAGCATACTTTTCTTGCCCTTAGGCTGAAAAGACTTGGCACAGTAAATTACAAGAGGTGAGCTAAGCTGGTCACAGGAGGGCATAAATGGACATCAGACTTTGCTAAAAACTAGGAAGCAGCAACACAAAGCAGTAGCAGGTGTTATTGAAACTCGAGAGGCAAAGGCTATAAAACCCGGAAGGGTTGTTATCCAGGCATAGAGATGAGGGTGGAGACTACTCAATGGGCTGGCACAAGCCAACTTTGCCTGAGGCTTGTCTGCAGCTCTTGGAGCTCGAGGTAGCTTGTCAAGGTCATCTTTGCATTCTGGTACTTCCAACCCCGCTCCTTCACCAACTTAAACACTCGGGTCACTCTGGTCCCTTGCCTGTTCTCCACTCTGTCACCTCTAGAATTTCTTTTCTTTATCAAGTCAATTCCTACTTGTTCCTCAAGCTTAGCTAAATTTCAGTCTCCTCCAGAAAGTTTGTTGCCCACTTCCAAATCCTTTGAACTGATGGCTCTCTTTATCTGATACAACCAGGTGGAATTATACAGTCTTAAGGTACTCCTTGGGACTTCCCTGGTGGCTCAGAGGTTAAAGCATCTGCCTGCAATGCAGGAGACCCGAGTTCCATCCCTGGGTGGGAAGATCCCCTGGAGAAGGAAATGGCAACCCACTCCAGTATTCTTGCCTGGAGAATCCCATGGACGGAGAAGCCTGGTAGGCTACAGTCCACGGGGTCGCAAAGAGTTGACTGAGCGACTTCACTTTCACTTTCAAGGCACTCCTTACACTCAAGCCTTGTAAGACAGCAAACATCATTGCTCGTACCTGGGTAGCATCTTTTATTCTTCCCTCTGGTAGCAATATCTACCTAATTTTTTTCTTTGGGCAAAAAGCCCTTCCAAACTCTTGGTCCACATGGCTGTTGGAGGAGGTCATCAGAAGGACATGACCACCAGGTGACCTCCGAGCTGGCCCAGGGCAATCAGTGGCTCTTCAGGCCCTTGCCTGTCCTTGACGTGCACATCCTGCCCTCCAGCCCTACAGTGAGAGCTCTTCAAGGATGCAGCCTTGGGAGAGTAATGTGCGGTAGAAGGCCAACTAGACTGAATACGTGATTGAACCCAATCAAAGCTTCTATATAAACTACTAAGATTCTAGGGTAGGTACCAAGATCTACTCATCCATGGGCACTAAGACAAGCCTTGTATGTAAGTTCTGTCACATGCTACCAGGCCCTGCAGAGTGTGGAGACCCTCCAAATGCTCCTGCCTAAAGGGAGGGAGTCAGGGAGATTCCCGCTAACGCCTGTTGCATGAGTCCAGTTGGGGTGACTCGCCCACATGGACTGCAATCGCTGTTAAGCCCAACACTGACACCATCTGGAGGGAAACAGGAATGGACTGCAGTTGCCAGAGGGCTGAACTCAGCATTTGGTGATAACTTCCAGGGGGTGCAGTGGTAAAGAATCTGCCTGCCAATGCAGGGAACTCAAGAGACACAGATTCAATTCCTGGGTCAGGAAGCTCCCCTAGAGATGGAAATGGTAACCCATTCCAGTATTCTTGCCTGGAGAATTCCATGGACAGAGGAGCCTGGTGGGCTACAAGGGGTCACAAAGAAACGGACACAATTGAGCCACTGAGCACACACACACACACTTGAGCCCTGGTCATTAGCCCTTTGCCCTGACAGTTGGGCTGTTCTAAGGGGATTGGCCCCACAGCTTAGAAAATGGGAAGCTGAGGGGTAGCTGATCATGAATAAGCCCTTGTGGAGTCAGGATATGTGCAAAGTCATTTGAGTTTGCCTGTAAGAGCTTGAGTCAGTCCTCACTGTCCTCCACATCCCAGCTCAGAGTGTGCCAACACCCCAGGGCAACCAGGAAGTTGATGTTGTGGCCTAGGTGCAAGCCCTAGGAGCTGATCCTTCAGCCACATTAACATCCAAGGGTCTGGCCACAGTTGTAGTTCTTACAGAAGCGGAAGACCTCCCCATATAAGTTCCTACTACGTTTCTGTCTTATTACCTTGGTCTCCTGCTGCTCCTGTGGTTTCCAGTCATGGGATAGGCACCTGATGGAGATACGCTTCTACAGTGGGCCCACCTGATGTTCAGCAAACAAAATCAATCTACCTGTTGGGTATGTGGGCAGCTGCCCCTCTCAGCTTGTCGGGACTGGCATAGTGGGTATCACCACTCCAGGAAGGGAACTGGAAGGCCCTAAAGCAGTACCTTAAGGAATGGCAAGCCAGGACTAATACTCTTTAATTCATCTGATATCACCAACACTGATCCAGAACACTGGCCACCATGATCACTAACACTGAACAGGGTACACTTTTTCTGTCAATCAAACTACACAGGCAGGCCATCAAACTGCCGACAGGAAGGCTTCTGAAAATACCACTGGAGTCACGGGTGGTTGCACTCAAACTTGGGGTGGGTTCATTTGGGTCCATGCCAGCTGGTGGACATTTAAGCACCTGGGCACCTCAGTGTTGGGAACAGAAAAATCACTCTGATAGAAAGGACCCAGACTTCTCTGGTGGTTTAGTAGTAAGAATCCACCTGCCCATGCAGGGGGCATGGGTTCAATCTCTGGTCCAGGAAGATTCCATATGCTTCAGGGCAACTAAGCCCATGTGCCACAACTACTGAGCCTGCGCACCCTAGAGCCTGTGGCTCCGTGATAACAAAAGCCACATCAATGAGAAGCCCACACATCACAACCAGAGAGTAGCCCCTACTCCCTTCAACTAGAGAAAGCCCACATGCAGCAATGAAAACCCAGAGCAGCCAAAAATAAAACAGAAAAAAGAAACCAATTATACCATGGGTGTGGGATGGCTATCACCAAACTGTGTGGTCATTCTGTCACATTAAGGGCTAGTGAGTGATTCGGCACTGATTGGTCACACCCCATATCTGCAAGATGACCTGGAATGTGACCCAATGGCTGTGTGGCTCAGATCTTTGGCCATGGCTTTCACCTGTGGTTGGGCTGCTGTGACCCTGGGTTTTCCTAAGCCCAGGGGAGAATCCACCCAGAGTAACAAAAGCTGCCAAATTCCCTGTGGTCAACACCAGATGGGCACATCCTGTTTTCCACTGGTACAACCATCTGGCCTCCATCCTTATCCCCTCCATTGGCCTGGAGGACATCATAGCACACACAAAAGCCCTTACTAAGTTCACCCAGAAACTCTTCTATGACAGCCAGCAAAGGCTGTCCTTACTAGACACTGAAGTGTGTCCAGTGAGAAAATCCATCCTACAAAATAGGATGGCCTTGCATGTTGTTACTACAAGGAGGCACCTGTGCCATGACCCAAACGAGATGTTGTGTGTTCACAACGGATGAGCCAGCTAATGCAGCATCTTTAGCAAACCTCATGAGGACACAAGTGCGTGCCCTGAGTGATCCGACCCCTAGCCTAGGGATTTAATAAACCAATGGTTCAGATCATGGGCTTCGTGATGGGAAAAACTGTTACTTATGCTGAGAATCATTATTTTGATGTGTGTTTTCTCTTGTATGTGCCTCTACAGCTGCTGTGGCTTCTGCCTCTAGTGCAACCAGATAACCACCCAACAAGCTACCTCCCTGCTGGTAACACCCCTTGCTGACCACTCAGGGCCCACTGTGGAAGTGGGGGCTAGGTGGAGCATCAGAGGAGGTCACCAAGAGAACATGAATGCCAGTTCACCCATGAGCTGGACCCCAGTAATCAGAGGCTCCTCACTCCCTTCCTTTGCCCTTGGAATGTATGTTCTGCCCACTGCCTCAAAGTGGGGGCCGTTTCAAGGACACAGCCTTGAGAGAGCAGTGTGTTGTTGAGAACATCTGGACAGTATTCAAGGCTGAAGCCTGTTAAACTATTAAACTATTAAGATTCTAGGGCTGGGTGCAGGGATCTAGTCATCTTGTGGCCCCTAAGCCAAGCCTTATGTGTCAGTTCCCTTGCTTGTTATACCCACCACCTACCCATCTGGAGTGGCTGCCTCTTTTTGGTCTCTCTTTGTCCTCCATGGACAGGAACATATTTACTGACCCATAAGTAGCTCAGAAAGCTCAGCTCCAGAAATGGACATGTGGCCCAGGTCTAAGCTATCAGCTATTGCATCGCCCTGGTCACAATGATTGGTTGAGGAATGGCACGTGACCCAAATCAACCAACCTCATCAATGTCAGCCCCAGGAGTTCTGCTGGAACTATTGGGAAAAAAATAAAAGAGCAAGTACTCTCTTCCAAAAGACCAACAGATACCATAGGATGGAGAGAACCTTCGTGAAAATAAAGCCAAGTCAGAAGAAAGCAGAGCTGCATAAAGGGAGAAATCGGATACCTGAGGGCACAATCTGGATGGAGCTATGCCTGAACTTAAACTTTCCCTGGACATTTCAGTTATAAGAAACAAATTCCTTTCACTCAACAAACATTTATTGAAGGCCTACTGCTCCAACCACTAAAACACATTAGTTAACATTTTTTTAACTTAATATGATATAAACTAGATTTCTTCACTTGAAACTGAAATAGCTTTGGTCAAAAAAAGACTTCATGTTGCTGAATTCCTGCATTGCTATTTAGCATCCTTCATGCGGATCCCTCTTTTTCCTAAGTAGATCATGAATTCATTAATAGAGACCCTATATTTTCTCTCTGTATCACCAACTACAGTATGTACATAATTGTAAATAACTGACAAATCATTTGTTAAGTCAATAAATAAAGGTTACATTTATTGGGCATCCAAATCAGATAGCCCAGTTCAGAAGAAATGTCCAAGGAGACTAGCTGGTGAGTTCTGATTAGACCCTAGATTTCAGGAGGTATCTGTGCTCCATGAACACAAACATAGCATGATAATAAAATCAACACTGACCCGCAAAAATGGAACATATCACAGTCAGAACATATGCACGTGCCTCCCTCTGCTCTCAGTCCAAATTCCTAGAAATGACCCAAGAAAAAATACTGTTGAATAATAAATACATAACATTGATGAAAATCAAGAAAAAGTACAGCAAAGGATAATAAATTCTGAACAGAAGAAAAAAGAGCTAAAAACATGCATAGAAAGGAATTGGCCATGAAGATGGAGTGGTTTCAGGTATGGTCCAAATCCAAAACAGGAAGCAGTGAGTAGTGAATGGTGAATGGAGTAATCAAAGAACCCAGTTCAAAGCAATTGAGTGGTCAGTCCATTCACTGAGACTCTCACGCTCCTGGGGAGTAGGCAGCAACCACCTTTTCCTACAAAACAAAGCTGTGACTGAACACAAAGGAGGAGGACACGTGACACTGCCAAAAGTATCTCGCAACTCTCAGGAGAAATGAGAAATACTCAAACCAGAACAAAAACTACCAGTTCACTCTACCTGGCAGCACACCAAGTCCCTTCTCACACTGAAGACAAGGTGATGCATTAAAGTCATCCACAGGTGAATACTGAATGTCAATCTCAAACATGAGAGGTTATGGGGGGCGGAGAACAAGAATTCCCAACTATAATGCAAAATCTAATCTAATAGTCCTTTCACTATCCTCCTATTTAATCTCTCAACAGACTTTAATAAAAACAACCCCTTTCTTCTTCTTGAAATACCTATTTTCCTTGGCTGCCATGACACCACACTCAAGTGGTTTTCCTTCTACTTCTCTGGTGAGTTCTACTCAGTCTGCTATGCAAGATTCTTCTATTAGTTAGTTAGCTAGGGCTGCTGTACCAAAATACCACAAACTGAGGGACACAAGAGAAATCTATCATTCATGGTTCCAGAGGCCAGAAGTCTGAAATCAAGGTGTCAGCTGAGTCATGCGCCCTCTGAAGGCTCCAAGGAAGGATCTTCTCCCGGCCTCTCTCCTAGCTTCTGACTAGTCCTTTGACTGTGGTAGCAAAACTCCAGTCTTCACATGGACTTCTCCCAGTGTGGGTGTCTATTTTCAAATGTCCCCTTTTTATAAGAACAAAAGTCATAATGGATTAGGGCCCCCCAGTCCAGTATGATGTCATATTAACTAACTAAATCTTCAATCACATTCTGAAGTACTGCAGGTCTCTACTTCAACATATGAATTTGGCAAGGGGCGTAATTCAGCCCATGACAATTCTCCTTCACTGACTGCTAAATGATGGGGTGCTCTAGGGCATGAACCAAGCTTCACTTTCCTTCAATATCTATGTGTGTGCACGTATATGTGTGCTCAGTCATATCCAACTCCCCCTATACTCTTTCCTTATATGTTCTCTTCAAGTCTGATGGCTTTTAATACATGAGGATGACCTCCAGGTTTCTATCTTCACCAAGGCCTCCCCCTTGAGGTACACCCACCTGTCTACTTGACACATATCTAATAAAGATCTCAAAATATCACACCCAAATAAGAATTAATGATTTTCCCATCACCATGCATGCATGCTAAGTCACTTCAATTGTGTCTGACTCTTTATGACTCCATGGACTATAGCCCACCAGGCTCCTCTGTCCATGGGATTCTCCAGGCAAGAAAACTGGAGTGAGTTTCCACGCCCTCCTCCAGGAGATCTTTCTAACCCAGGGATTGAACCCGAGTCTCTTAGGTCTCCTACACTGGCAGGCAGGTTCTTTATCACTAGTGGCACCTGAGAAGCCCCCTTCCCATCACCACTTCACTCCAAAAAACAAGCCCCTACCAGTTCTTCCCATATCAAAAACTGTAGTGCCATCAACCCAAATACCCTCAAACAAAAAACCTAGGAGCCATCCTCAATACCTCTCTTTCTCTTATGCTCCATAACCAAGCTATTCCAAGCCTGACAGTTCTACATTAAAAAACACATGGGAAAAAAAACATATGGAACACATCCATTTCTCTCCACCTTTGTTGTCACTCTCAAATCCGAGTCACCATCACCTTTTGCCAGAACTAAATGCAGAGGCCCATCTGGCCACTCTTCCTTCATTCATGCCTCACTCCAATTCTCTCTCAACATCAGCCAGGGTAAAGTGTACACCAGATCTTGTCACTTGCTAGTTTAAAATCCTTAAATGTCCATTTTTAGAATCAATTACCAGGACTTGCAAGACTCCTGCAACACAGTCTGGCCCCTGCCTGACACTGCATCTCACTCCAGTCCCATTCCTTCCCTTGCTCAGTATGCACCAGCCACACTGGTCTCCTTTCAGCTTTTTTGTTTTTTGTTTTAATATATTATTTTTTTAATCTTCTGGCCATGCTGCTTGGTATGTGAGATCTCAGTTCCCCAACCAGAGATTGAACTCATGCTCCCTGCACTGGCAGAGCAGTCTTAATGACTAGACCACCAGAAATCCCTCCTTTCAGTTGTGTGAACACTCCACACTTTCCTACCTCCAGGTCTTTACATTCTCTTGCCATTTCTCCTTCAAGAAATGCTCTTCCACAAGCTGCACATCTATGGTTCCATCTCCTCCTTCAGACTCCAGCTCACAAACATCAAACCTTCGAGAAACCTTTCACTGATCAGCCTTTCTAAAGTAACCTCTGCCTAGTTAGTCTATTCCATCATCTTATTTATTTTCTTCGTAGCATTTATAACAATCTGATGTTACTGTTTACTTATGTTTCCCTGTATTTTATTTTTCTCCTTCTCCAATCTCTATCTAGAATGTAAGCTTCTTAAGGGCAAGACTAAGACTCATGTATGTCTTTCACCACTGTCTTTGGTACTCAACACTTTACCTGGAATGTAATTAGCTTCAATATCAGACCAGTCAATCCTAAGGGAAATCAACCCTGAGTGTTCATTGGAAGGACTGATGCTGAGGCTGAAGTGCCAATACTTTGGCCACCTGATGCAAAGAGTCAACTCATTGGAAAAGACCATGATGCTGGGAATGACTGAGGACAGGAGAAGGGGGCAACAGAGAACGAGATGGTTGGATGGCATCACTGACTCAGTGGACATGAGTTTGAGCAAACTCCGGGAAGATAGTGAAGGACAAGGAAACCTGGCATGCTGCAGTCCATGGGGTCACAAAGAGTCAGACACAACTGAGCAACTGAAGAATATGTGTCTAAAGTATGGGTGCATGAATAGAAAAATTAATAGACCCTAGAAATCATCTTACTCAATTCCCTGTGTGCTAAGTACTCTCTCGGCATACTGTTTCCATAGTGGATCTGGCTCAGGAGTCTACATGGGAGAAGATTTTCTCCCAAAGACACAGAGATGCCCTCACCTTCCTACAGAACGGGCACACTTTTCACTGCCTTCATCATAAAATTCAAATGCTCTCCACACCTATGTGCACAACTTCATCTTCCAACACTTCCTTCCCCTGTGCTAAGGTCATGGCAAACTCAACTTCACACCATTATACGAAAATACCACTCATGCTCATGACATTGCCTCTCTTTGAAATGCTAAACATCGTCAGCTTCCCTCTATGAAGCTTTTCCCTGGTAGCCAGAGGCCATACTCTGTACTGTCACAGGCCGTCATGCATCCCTCCACCACATTTATTCTTGTTGTTCAGTCACCAAGTCATGTTTAACTCTGCGGCCCCACAGACTGTAGCCTGCCAGGCTCCTCTGTCAATGGGATTTCCCAGGCAAAAATATGTGACAATTCTATGACTAATTTTCCCCATTTTGCTGTTAATACTTTGAACAAAAAGGTTGTCTTATGTCTCTGCTTATCCCACCATGCCTAGCATGGCACCTCATAGAGATGCAGAGAAAAACCATTGACTATTACATATGCATATCAAGAAATAATTGAGAATTTTTCATTATTGTATTACTCAATGTGGTGAAAAGAACTGGAACGTTTAAATGGTTATTATTCTGTCAATTATCTGACCATCATTAGCGAACCAGTGGGAGAGGCACTTTTTAATCTGTGAAATGGAAGTTTATTTCAATTAGTTATAATTTGGTTAAGAAATCATATTTGAAAATATTTATACAATGTCTGAAATAGACACACCAATACAAACATACTCAACTTTTTCACTTTTCACTTTCAGCTTGGATTTTTTTTAACATGGCAACCCACTCCAGTACTCCTGCCTGGAGAATCCTATGGATGGAGGAGCCTGGTAGGCTACAGTCCATGAGGTCACTAAGAGTAGGACACGACTGAGCGACTTCACTTTCACCTTTCACTTTCATGCATTGAAGGAAATCGCAACCCACTCCAGTATTCTTGCCTGGAGAATCCCAGGGACAGAGGAGCCTGGTGGGCTGCCGTTTATGGGGTCACACAGAGTTGGACACAACTGAAGCACCTTAGCAGCAGCAAGCACTGATAAAACTTCTTGGAACCATAACGTATTTATATATGTGTATATATATATATTTTGTATTAATATATTTAATGTTCACTCTTATGGTAACCCTACATTAAAATCTCATTGGCCAAAAGCAAATTATAGCTGCTCTTAGTTGCTGGCTAAAGGCTGGCAGATCAGCACCATGGACAGAGGAAAATGGTGCAAAAGGTCACTCTAGGGCTACTTGTAAAGTTAACAGCTGTGATAGCAGATGTACTACCAAGGAGAGACTGGTGTCTCTGGGGATCATGGGAAGAGCATGACATTAGTGTTTGGGTCTTAAGAAAACAACCACTCTACCAAGATGGTTCTGAATAGCATGATCTGCTTCATTTACTGACCCATAGTGATTGACCCACTTTTCCAACAATTTGCTCTTCTGTTCCCAAGGTGTCAACATTTTCAATGCTGAATTAAATACCTGACTAGAAAATATGAAGAACATTTGTTCCGTTCTACCTGTCCAGCATCAATGACCCTTTTTTCCTTTGCAAACCACCTTTCAAACAAATAAGACATCTTTAAAAGATGACACTATGGAACTGTTGATACTGTTGGGAAGCGTTTATGATGATACTGAAGTTATGTTTAAGGTGGAAGTCCGAGTCTTTTAGCAGTACATCCTGACAGTTACAGATGAAATAATATGATATCTGGGACTTGATTCAACATAATCCAGGATTAAGGGACTGGACTGAGGTATAGGGAAGACAAGACTGGCCATGAATTGCTAACTGTTAAAGGCAGAGCATGAGAACACAAGAGTTAATTCTCTCTACTGTTTTATATGGGCTTTCCTGGTGGCTCAGACAGTAAAGAATCTTCCTGCAATGCAGGAGACCTGGGTCTGATCTCTGGGTCGGGAAGTTCCCCTGGAGAAGGAAATGGCAATCTACTCCAGTATTCTTGCCTGGAGAATTCCATGGACAGAGGAGCCTGGTGAGCTAGTCCATGGGATCACAAAGAGTCAGACATGACTGAGTGACTAACATACACACACACTTCTATATGTTTGAGGTTTTCCATTAAACACATACATACAGGTGTGTATGCATGTGTCACTGAAAGACCACACACAAAAAATGAAAAGTGATTCCTGAAGAATGTATAACCCTGCTCCTAGAGTAACAAGCCTTAATACCCTCTGCTCCAAGAGTACCTTTAATAACTGTCCACTGCAGACTTGAAACTTTGAGCTATAACTCACCACTGCTCCCTAATGTACCTCAGCTGCTTGTGACACTTGCTTCTCCTAAAAACACCAGATGGCTCAAGGAGCTTATAAAAGACCTTATTTCTTAGCTGACTCAGAATTGTGGGTGGCCACTTAAGTCTGAAGTAACCTTGGGTAGTTACATCACCTCACTGAGGAGTCAACGTCCTTAACTCTAAAACAGAGATAATCTTACCTGCCTTATAGGATTTCCATGAGGACTAAACTTTGCCTAGTCAGCTCTTACTCCTCCTTTGTTTCTCATCTCTAGCTTCACCTCTTCAAGAAACTTTCCCAGACCTCCTCACTAGGCCATTTCCCTCTAATACACACAGACTCTCAGCACCATGTTCCTCTCATTGGCAGTACCTGCCGCAGTTACAACTATCCATTGTGTAACGCCTGCCTCTCTCAACAGCAGCAGGGGATGCTGTTTTTTCTCATCACCTATCACCATGCCTGGGAAAAGAAAAGAAAAAAACAAAACAAGGGGCTCAATAAAAATTATTTTAAAGAGACAAAAGAAATGAAGTAAAGGAAAGTAAGCTTTGTAGACAGCTGTGTAAAGACAACTTCTGGTATATACTAGATGCCCAGTAGAGTCTCACCTAATGTCTCTTGGCTGTTAGAATTTGCATGTCAAGCTTTAACTAAGACGTTCTCTGAGACAGAAAAGCCACTAAGTTCTATTTTCTAAAAGGCTATCTACCCAAGTCCCCGCCCCCAGAACAGGGATTTTTTTTTTTTTTTTTTTTTTTTTTTTTTTTGCACGCTGAAGTATGCCAAATGCTTAAAACTGCCTGGCACCTAATCAGTAAAGGGATGGAGAGAGGGATGGATGGGTGGGCACTGTTCGGGCGTTTCACATAAGTTGGGTGACTGGACAACTCCTCCCGGCACCACCAGGAGGAAGCTGGAGCCCGGTGGAGGGACTCTGAGCCAGAGACGACATCCCCTCCGAAAATTTTTGCACTCCTCACCCCCCGCCGACTTCCCGGGTGCCCAAGACAGTAAGAATCTCCCAGGCGAAGAGCAGGCTCTCCCGCTGCCCTTCAGGCAAATGATGGGAACATTTACAGATGCGGTATTCACAGTTGCTCCCACAGGGGACGGTCCAGTGCGGCGCCATGTCCCTCCGCGAGGGCCGCAGTCCCGCCGTCCGATCGCCTCACGCAGGAGTCCCGCCAGCACGCGACGGGGTTCAGCGCGTCACGGAACCCTCCGCCAGGCAAACGAGTTCTCACACCGCGCGACAGAAAGAACTTTGCACCGCCTCCTCAGTAGCGCTCCTCCACCTCAGAGTCTCCCCGCCTCCCAGGTTCCCGGGCTGAGAGAGGACGCCCACTCCCCTTTCTCGTGCCGTTCTACCATCTCCAGCAAAGTGCCTGTGCTGTGTCCCTCCGCCTCTCGGGCACCGCGCGTAAGCTCCACCGCGCCCCTTCTCATTCCTAACGTGTCTCAGCAGCGAGTTACTGCGCTGCGCGCTCTCGCGAGAGTCCGCCGCGCAGCCCCCTCCCCCAGCCCCTTGCTGGCGAGGGAGCCGCCCCTGAACCCCGCGGCGCCCGGGCGCGAGCAGCGCATGCGTGGCCGCGGCTCCCAGCGCCCCCCGCGCAGTCCGGGAACAGAGCGGACGAGCCTCCAGCGAGAAACCCGTAGCCGCTACCCTGGGAAGCGTCGTTTGGTCCCCGCAGCTCCTCTCCCTTAAGGGGCAGGGCCGCTTCGCGTCTTTCCTCAGCGTGCGGTAGTTTCCTGAGGACGGCCCAGGCCATCTTGAGCCAGAAAAGCCAAGCGCTGGCCTCGGATAACGCCGGCCCCTACCAGCCGCCCGCAGCGGCCTGGGCGCGACGCCGTGCCCCGAGCTTCGAACCCGGAGCCGGGAGGGGCTTGCACACCCGGCCCCACCCACTCGGGGCCTCGCCTCCCCGGGCCCCTGACACACCCCCTCCCGGCCCCGCTGTCCGCCCCTGCCCTCCTGTCCTCGGTCCCCTTGATTTTCTGGTCCTCTAGCCTCGCTGTTTCAGACATTGCACTAAAAGATGAATCCTGAAAAACCACATCGCGGGGACATATATTGTGGCGAGAAGAGGCCGAGTTTTTGGACCTTAGAGTACAAGTTCACCTTTTCAAGGGCCTAGGATGGATTTGAGTAATCAGCCTAGGGTACCCTGTTCCTGCTGACACTGCCGTTTTCACCTCCCTTCCTTCCCATACTTCCAAAACCATTAGCAGGCGGCTCTCGGAGGTTTGACTTCTTTGAGTCTCCTTCGAATCAGACGTGAGGCTGACCTCCGGGTTGGAGCATGGCTGCATCCCTGGACCCTCAGACCGACGCGCCCCTGGGGGTTGAAGGATGCCTCATAATGAAGGTGGAAAACGAGCCCGAGTGGATATCGGAGCCCATTCTCGAAGGATCGGATAGCTCTGAGTCTGAGACCTTTCGCAGATGCTTCAGGCAATTCTGTTATGAGGATGTGACTGGACCCCATGAAGCTTTCAGTAAACTCTGGGAACTTTGCTGCCGGTGGCTGAAGCCAGAAATGCGTTCCAAGGAACAGATCCTGGAGCTGCTGGTGATTGAGCAGTTTCTCACCATTTTACCGGAGAAAATTCAGCTGTGGGCACAGAAGCAGTGTCCGGAAAGTGGAGAGGAGGCGGTGGCCCTGGTTATACATTTGGAGAAAGAGACTGGAGGACTAAGACAGCAGGTGAGAGAGGCTTTTCCAAATTTTTATGTTTAGCAAAGAGAGGGTGGAAAGGAAAGTGGACAAGAGATGCATTGCAGAAAATGCAAATTGCAGAAGGATAAATAGTAATGAAAGACCATTAAGGGGATCTACCTCAAAGGGATCAGAATTTCATATTAAATAGGAAAAAAGCTTTGGTTGAACTATTATCTTGCAAATGACACTAAACATTATGCATCTGAGTATTTGTTTTAAATCTTTGCATAATGCTTCCCCAAAATTTTGAGAGAACAGTACATTATGCTTCACAGGATTTGACTTTTGCAGCTTGCTCCTAAAGAGGGCTGTTTTGGATCACCAGCCCAGGTGGGATGCATGAGACAAGTGCTTGGGCCTGGTGCACTGGGAAGACCCAGAGGAATCGGGTGGAGAGGGAGATGGGAGGGGGGATCAGGATGGGGAATAAGTGTAAATCTATGGCTGATTCATATCAATGTATGACAAAACCCACTGAAATGTTGTGAAGTAATTAGCCTCCAACTAATAAAAAAATTTAAAAAAAAAGAAAAAAAAAAAAAAAAGAGGGCTGTTTTGATCCCTCTCAAAAAAAAAAAAAGGACTTCATCAGTTATCCCAGGGCCTCCTGTAATCCTTTAATATCCCAGTCCAGTCTTCTGAAGTGCCCTCAATGTCATCATCCTTGTCACCCTTCTCCATTTTAATCGCTGATCCTTATTGTCAGTGACTTTGCATGCTCGTCTAATTGTTTTTCAACAGCCCTTTCCCTAACCTCATGAAATCCTGCAAGGTTTGCACTTTCACCTGGCAAGGGATTTGCATTTATGTAAAGACCTGTCTATTAGCAAGTTGCTATGCTGGTCAGAAATAGACACTCAATGTCAAGATTAATTTTCTAAGTTTTCATTTCACTAGTGAATTAGTGTTCTGAGAACTTTCACTTTTCTGTGAACCTAACAGACGTGAGGACTCAGTATTCTGATAGCAGGGAGACTCTGTATTTTACTCTTAACAGATTTTCCCTCTCTGTATATTCCCCCCTCTCCTGTTCCCTTCTGCCTAGACTTTTGGATAGCACTATGGACCGGTGTCCTCAGAGGTCCCATTGGGAATAGAATGAAATTTTCATTCCTTCTCGTATCTTCTATCCTTCTTTGATATCTTTCATGGGGGAATTCGGCCCTGATCTGGTCCTCTTTTCCTCCCTTTTTCCATTATGGCATTGACTTTATTTCCCAGGTTAGCAGTCCTGTGCACTCGGAGAAGCAAACCCCCCTTGGAGCAGCCTGGGAGGTGGCAGACATTCAGCCAGAGCCGGTGGAGACCCAACCCAGAGTCATGTCTCAGGAAGAAGCTGAAAGCCTCCACTCAGGACACCAAGAGCAGCCAAACCAAAAGAGAGAGCTTCGACCCTTACCCAAAAATGGTAAGAAGAACGTACTACATGCCCTGTGCAGTGACCATGGCAGATTTGTTTTGTAGCCCTAACATTCTCACTTGTTCACTGTAGGGCCCTCTTGATACATACTTGAAAATAAATTGAATATTTGGGGAGAAAGACTTCATTAGCTTCAAGAGTTGGGAATATGGGTGACGACTCTTTGTGACCCCATGGACTGTAGGCCACCAGGCTCCTTTGTCCATGGGGATTCTCTAGGCAAGAATACTGGAGTGGGTTGCCATGCCCTCCTCCAGGGGATCTTCCCAACCTAGGGATCAAACCCAGGTCTCCCACATTTTAGGCAGATTCTTTACCAACTGAGTCACCAGGGAAGTCCAAATAAAAGGGATCTTAAGATGAAATCTGAGAAAGTTTAAATTGTCCAGACTGGCCTTAAGGTCTCCTAATGTTATTTAAGAGTCTGCATTCTGCAATCAGTTTGTGGGTTTTAGTCCTGCATATATATGATTTCTTGGCTGGCTATAAACACCTTGAAAGGTTGGAAGAAGAAATGAGATTTATTTTCAAAAGTGACTCACAGTAAGGTATCACAGAAGTGACATGTGAGAGGGATAAGACTTTGCAGAGAAGGGACCACTGATGTTCATGTCTGCCCTGGACATAAATGAATCAAGTCAGATACAAGGAAATGAAGAGCTGTCCTCCCCATCCCCTGCAGCGTAGTGTCAGGCTTAAAGAGAGGAGTGGAAAGATCACTGGACCTAGAGCACAGTGTAAAAAAGCATGGTTTTATATCCTTTCTCTGCCCTTCTCTCTTTGTGATCTGAGCAAGTAATATTAATTAACCTCTGTATTAATGCATAGAGATTAAGAGATTAGGCTTTAGAGGCAGACAATCTGGGTCCAAACTCTAACTCAGCCATTCTTTATCTGTGTGACCTTGGTCAAGTTGCTAAACTTCTTGAACTTTCCATTCTGTCATCTCTAAAAGGAAGATAGTAAGATTTTAGCATAGATTAAAAGAAGCCTCATAAAAAAGTCAGTGCATAATAGTGCTCAATGAATGTTAGTTTCCTTTCTCCCACAATGGCATGGTTATTTTTAAACTTTAAAATCTATCTGATTTACACAGTCCCTCATCAAGAGGCAAGATTCACCACTACGGACACCACCTCCTTATCTGTCCTGAAATACATATTATGATAGAATGCTTTGCAAATATTAATGGTTTCTGGATTCTTCAGTGTTTGTTCATCAACATCAAAGTTCCTGTGTTCACATGGATTAGATGCTGTCAGTTACTTTACCTGCTAAATGTATGGTATTTCTGGGTTTTGCTATTCCAGGGTGATAAGGAGTTCCTAAAGTGGGAAAGTTTGTTCTGTGGAGGTTCTTACTGGGGGTATAGAGGAAAGGAAATTTGAGGGATAAGTATCTCAGAAAGGTGAATGCCTTCTAAACGATGACGTAGGATTTCAGCCAGGTGTGCCAAAGGGAATAATATGTTTCCAAGGAAGTGGTTCCATTTGGTTTCGTAGAAAGTAGTAAAGCAAGCTTCTGAGTTCTTGGTCACAATAACATTTATTTTTGAAGTTTTCCTAGATAGTGCTAGAGCAGAAGTTAGACTGCAGATTGTCTTATACTATATAAGTTTATTTTCCTTCCACCTTTCTGGGAGTACGTTTGCCTGTAGTATTCCGTACTGTGTGTCTATATTTGTTAACTTTATAAGGATAATATTTACTCAGAGGGGATGAATTTATGCTAGAAATTGCAAACTGGTAACTCATGTGCCAAGTCAAACTTGTTTCTCAAAGAGTTTGGGGATGAAGGTTTTGTTTGTCTGTAGTTCTCAAGGTTTAAGACTTGCGATTGTACATAAAAATCCAGCTTTATGGCTTCTCTTGAAAAATATTAGAAGCTCTGGCTATGGCAGGGCCATAGTCTAAAAGGGAGGCATCACCCAGAACCGAACACTGGACCTGTGCTCTCCAGTTCCCCACAGTCCTCACCTCCCCCCTTTCATGATGTACTTTATCTGCTTACTTCCTAAACGCATCTGCATTTTTGAGCCCTGGTCATGGTTTGGAGCATTGTTCTGAACTCATTGAGAAAATGACCGCTTTTTGTTGGTTTTTTTTATACATGCTCATCCATAAAAGGAGAAGCAGAATGAGTAAAAGGGCCAGAGTCCATAGCACTAATAGTTTCTTTTCTTCTTACAGCTCGGCCTTCTCCCTGGGTTCCTTCTCCTGCTAATGAATGGAACACCATAGATCAGGAAGTAACAGCCACACGAGTTCCTGTCGGGTCCCAGGTAAATTGTAACAGTTCTCTCTGGCCTAACTTCCTAGGATATTCAGTCACAATGATTTCTTCAAACCTCTATACCCACTCCAAGAGACTTTTCCCCCATTGCTCCTTTTCCAGAAAAGACTGCATGCAGCCTTCTGAGTAATCAGACTCCTTGCTGGATCCTCTCTCTTATGGTTCTTTATAGTACTTTCACTTCATTTGGCACATAATGTATACTGGTTCTTTGATTTCAGTTTTTATCTAGGGCTTTCCTGTCCTTCATCCATGATCATTCATCCTTCAGAACCTATATGGTTATCTTGGTAGTCATTACTGTTAGTGTGTTACAGGGACCTGTGAAAGATGTCCACATGGCAAGAGGTTTTTCCTACAAAAAGAGTGTGCATCAGATTCCTGCTCACAAAGACCTCTACCGGGATATTAGAAAGGAGAGTGTTGGGAACATGGTCTCCCTGGGTAAGGATTCTATCCCTTTTCAAATAAAAGATTTGAGGATTTCTAGTGTATTCACTTCTACTGATAGTAAAATAGTTATAAAAATGTTATCATTTTAAGGGCCATGGGTTTTCTGTCATTTCTGTGCTCTAGCATACCATGTTCTCTTACCTCACTCATTCCTTTCTTCCAATTTATATTATAGATTTATGCATATTCTTATAATTTAGTGGTTAAAACATTAGAGAGGTTTATAGATGATTGTCATGTTATTTAAATATAAAATTCACCCACATCCACTAAACTAAAAACTCTATAAAAATCACAAGGTATTTTTAGGGTTTGTTTTTGTTTAACATACAGTAACCCCAACATTGTGCACAGAGCCTGTTTATAGGTGGTGCCCAGCAAATATTCACTGAATGGATGGAAATCTTGCAAATGGAGGAAAAAAAGTGATTTAAATACAATAATGTTGTGAATTATTTAAATAGCACACATTTTTACAAGCACACATAACCACTTGTTAAGTGTAATTTTACAAGCAAACTTTTGAAGAACTGTATCATCTGCTTTAATGGCAGGGATAAATATGTTTCATTAATATGTAAGCTGAAAGTCAAAAATTACTTATGAATGGAACTAAAGGCCTAAAATGTGTAGAATACACACTGTAGATACTACAGACCTATGTTGTTTGAGTAGCCACTAGCTATCCATGGCTATTTCAATTTAAATTTATAAAATTAATTAAAATTAAATGAAGTTTAAAATTCAGTTTCTCAGTGGCAGTAGCCATATTTAAGTTATTCAGTAACTGCACTAGACAGCACAGTTATAGAACTTCGTCACAGAAATTTCTGTTTGACAGTACATGTAGACACTAAAGCATAGAGATTACAAAATGGGCCATGTCAAACTGAATAAATGAAGATAAACCAACAGTTGTTTATGATCAGAAAGCAATTAAAGCACTTGGAAAAAACTGCCAATTTAAGATGATACCAATGACACACCAGTAACAAAGCACTCTTCCCGAAACAACAGGACCCTTGATTTTAACTTTCACTTAGGGCATCTGTGCTTCATTGCTGACCATTCATCCTTCAAAGACTTGTGTGGTTATCTCAGTAGTCCTTGTTGTTAGTTACAGAGACAAATGAAAGATAGCCACACGGCAAGTTGCCCACACAATAGGTGTTTCCTAGTGTTGCCTTGGATCGCATAGCATCCAGACCTAGTAAAATGATGGATTAGAGGCCTTAGTGAAAGCTGCTGTGAGTGAGTTAGAGGCCATCCTTTGGACCTTCAGCTGCAGCCCAGTGATTCCATGTATGATAATTATATATGGAAAGGCTCAAAGACACTTGGCACAGTCTTTTATCTTAGATTGTAAGCTAAAGGCTCGTGAATCTAGCCTGCAAATGTATTTGGGCCTTGCACAGAGTTTTAACTTAAAATTTGTTCATAAATCTGGATTTCCAGCATCTCTTAACCAGCCGTCAGGCACATTCTCACATTGCAGCAGCTGACCAGAGCAAAGTGGAGGAGCTTGTGCTGAATGGCCAGGGCTCTCACTCCAGCCTGCCTGGTCCTTGTAGATGTTCGAACTTCCATTGTCCATGCCCTTCTCTCATGTGAAAATGAAGAGCAGATCCTCAGCCCCAGGGTTCTTTCAGCTAGGATTTGATTTAATGCTGCTTCTCTAGGAGGGATTTCTTGATAGCTCAGTTGGCAAAGAATCTGCCTGTAATGCAGGAGACCCTGGTTCATTCCTGGGTCGGGAAGATCCCCTAGAGAAGGGGTAGGCTACCCACTCCAGTATTCTTGGGCTTCCCTTGTGGTTCAGCTGGTAAAGAATCCACCTGCAATGTGGGAGACCTGGGTTCAATCCCTAGGTTGGGAAGATCCCCTGGAGAAGGGAAAGGCTACCCACTCAGTATTCTGGCCTGGAGAATTCCATGGACTGTATAGTTCATGGGGTCGCAAAGAGTTGGACATGACTGAGTGGCTTTCACTTCACTCTCTAGGAGAATTCCATGAAGCTCTTGTGTGTGTTTTCTATAGAAGAAAACTAAATGTTATTACATACCTATTAGGCATTAGACACGTTACAGATGATCACTTACTTAATATTCCTAGCACCTTGTTGGGATTCCCAGGTGGCTCAGTGGTAAAGAATCTGCCTGCCAACACCACAGGAGACATGGGTTCAATCCTGGGTCAGGAAGATGCTCTGGAGGAGGAAATGGCAACCCATTACAGCATTCTTGCCTGGGAAATCCCATGGACAGAGGAGCCTAGCGGGCTACAGTCCACAGGGTCACAAAGAGTCAGATGCAACTGAGCATGCATGCACGTACCTTTGGATGGATGATATTATTCTCTAGGAAACTGAGGCACAGAGAGATTAAGAAACTTCCCCTGGTCAAAAAGTAAAGTGGTGGAGCTAGGATTCAAATTTAAGACTTTTTGATCTCCGCAGTACTGTAAGGTAAAAAATTCAAGTTGCTTTCTTATTATTGCATCTCTTTCCCATTAATTTTGCTAGAGTGTCTCCAAAAATTCATGACTTCTCATCTCCCACAGCCCCAGTGTGTGTGTGTGTATGTTGTGTGTGTTGAGTGGGGGAGTGAGGAGATATGGGGAGCAGGTGTAAGCACACTTTATAAGTAACAAACACCAGTTCATAGGCGCGTGCTGTAAACCTAACAATGTTAGATACTTGAGAGGGAGTCAAAGGTAGTAAGTGTTTCTTACCCCTAAAGGTTTTCCTTTAAGAACTAGCTGGGGAAGGAAGTGGTACATACATGAGATGTGAAATGGTAGTGTAAGTGCCGGATAACTGTGCCAAATAACTCATACAAGAATCTAGTGTGCACTGTCATGGTTGAGGAAGGCTTTTAGAGAAAAGATGAACTGGACAAGATCTTTAAAGGATAGCTATGAACAAGTGGTCTGGGAGAGCATGCTAAGCAGGAGCTTGGGGCATGCAGTCATGATCTCTCTAGCCTGAAATGTGTTTGTCTCACTATAGGAAGCACAGTGCCTGCAGCTAACAAGATAGCCCAGTTGGAGCCAAGAAAGGAGCCATGGACCATAGGTCTGCAGTCCTCTAATAAGAGGACTGTCTTGCGAAACAACTACATCAAGGAAAAGTCAGTTCATGCTATTCAGATCCCTGCAAGGAATGCAGGGAAAACATGGAGAGAGCAGCAGCAGTGGGGTTTGGAAGATGAAAAAATAGCAGGTGTGCATTGGAGTTACGAGGAAACTAAGACTTTTCTTGCGATCCTCAAAGAGTCTCGCTTTTATGAAACACTTCAGGCTTGTCCCCGAAACAGCCAGGTATATGGTGCTGTGGCTGAATGGTTGCGAGAATGTGGCTTCCTCCGAACACCAGAACAGTGTCGGACCAAGTTCAAAAGTCTGCAGAAGAGTTACCGAAAAGTGAGAAATGGCCATGTGCTAGAACCCTGTGCCTTCTTTGAGGACATGGATGCTTTGTTGAATCCTGCAGCTCATGCTTCATCCACGGATAAGCCAAGGGAGATTCTGTCTCTCCCCAGACTGAAGAGAATTGGCATCAGTGCTAAAGAACAGATCAATTTGGTGGAGGAGGAAGAAGCTGCAGAAGAGTCTGACGGTGATGAAATGGGCGTTGAGTTTATCCGGAAGCCTGAGCTTCATGGTGGCCCTGTCATATTTCAAAACCTGAGTGGTAAGAATGGCACTTTTATCCTGGTATGAGAATGGATGATGTTGTCTTGTGGAAAAAGGAGTAGACCCCCAGAAGTGACCAAACGCAAGGAATCCTGACACACACGCCTTGCCACTCGTCACTGTGATTGGCTGCATAACTGAAAATGCTCCCAGGTGTTCATTGCTGCCCCCAGTGCAGTTTGAGTAACAGCCATGAAGGATTCTTTTTCAGGTTAGAGCATAGCATGGGTTTTGAGTATTTGGAGTCTGTGGAAGGAAAACAAATGGAGTCCAGGGGTCCTCAGGATCTAACATTATCTGAGAACTGTTATAATGCAGTCAGTTGTGTTAGATTGTAAACGTCAGGGACCCGTTATCAAGGATAACCAGTAAAAGAATGTGTAACCAACAAAAAAAGAATTGAAAAAAAATGAAATTCTCAAAGAAGAAAGGAGACAAAAAGGAACACAAAGTAGATGCAACAAATGGAAAGAAAAAAAACAGAATGGTAGATGTGTATCCACATGTCATTAATTATAAATTTAACGGACAGGTTTTCAGATATATTTTTTTTCTTTCAGATATTTTTTTTCATTTATTTTTATTAGTTGGAGGCTAATTACAATATTGTAGTGGGTTTTGTCATACATTGACATGAATCAGCCATGGATTTACATGTATTCCCCATCCCGATCCTCCCTCCCACCTCCCTCTCCACCCGATTCCTCTGGGTCTTCCCAATGCACCAGGCCCGAGCACTTGTCTCATGCATCCCACCTGGGCTGGTGATCTGTTTCACTATAGATAATATACGTTTCAATGCTGTTCTCTCGAAACATCCCACCCTCGCCTTCTCCCACAGAGTCCAAAAGTCTGTTCTGTACATCTGTGTCTCTTTTTCTGTTTTGCATATAGGGTTATCATTACCATCTTTCTAAATTCCATATATATGTGTTAGTATGCTGTAATGATCTTTATCTTTCTGGCTTACTTCACTCTGTATAATGGGCTCCAGTTTCATCCATCTCATTAGAACTGATTCAAATGAATTCTTTTTAATGGCTGAGTAATATTCCATGGTGTATATGTACCACAGCTTCCTTATCCATTCGTCTGCTGATGGGCATCTAGGTTGCTTCCATGTCCTGGCCATTATAAACAGTGCTGCAATGAACATTGGGGTGCACGTGTCTCTTTCAGATCTGGTTTCCTCAGTGTGTATGCCCAGAAGTGGTATTGCTGGGTCATATGGCAGCTCTATTTCTAGTTTTTTAAGAAATCTCCACACTGTTCTCCATAGTGGCTGTACTAGTTTGCATTCCCACCAACAGTGTAAGAGGGTTCCCTTTTCTCTACACCCTCTCCAGCATTTATTGCTGGTAGACTTTTGGATAGCAGCCATCCTGACTGGCGTGTAATGGTACCTTATTGTGGTTTTGATTTGTATTTCTCTGCTGATGAGTGACGTTGAGCATCTTTTCATGTGTTTGTTAGCCATCTGTATGTCTTCTTTGGAGAAATGTCTGTTTAGTTCTTCGGCCCATTTTTTGATTGGGTCATTTATTTTTCTGGAATTGAGCTGCAGGAGTTGCTTGTATATTTTTGAGATTAATCCTTTGTCTGTTGCTTCATTTGCTATTATTTTCTCCCAATCTGAGGGCTGTCTTTTCACCTTGCTTATAGTTTCCTTTGTTGTGCAAAAGCTTTTAAGTTTCATTAGGTCCCATTTGTTTAGTTTTGCTTTTATTTCCAATATTCTGGGAGGTGGGTCATAGAGGATCTTGCTGTGATTTATGTCGGAGAGTGTTTTGCCTATGTTCTCCTCTAGGAGTTTTATAGTTTCTGGTCTTACATTTAGATCTTTAATCCATTTTGAGTTTATTTTTGTGTATGGTGTTAGAAAGTGTTCTGGTTTCATTCTTTTACAAGTGGTTGACCAGTTTTCCCAGCACCACTTGTTAAAGAGGTTGTCTTTTTTCCATTGTATATCCTTGCCTCCTTTGTCAAAGATAAGGTGTCCATAGGTTCGTGGATTTATCCCTGGGCTTTCTATTCTGTTCCATTGATCTATATTTCTGTCTTTGTGCCAGTACCATACTGTCTTGATGACTGTGGCTTTGTAGTAGAGTCTGAAGTCAGGCAGGTTGATTCCTCCAGTTCCATTCTTCTTTCTCAAGATTACTTTGGCTATTCGAGGTTTTTTGTATTTCCATACAAATTGTGATTTTATTTGTTCTACTTCTGTGAAGAATACCGTTGGTAGCTTGATAGCGAGTGCATTGAATCTATAGATTGCTTTGGGTAGTATAGCCATTTTGACAATACTGATTCTTCCAATCCATGAACACGGTATATTTCTCCACCTGTTTGTGTCCTCTTTGATTTCTTTCATCAGTTTTTTATAGTTTTCTATGTATAGGTCTTTTGTTTCTTTAGGTAGATACACTCCTAAGTATTTTATTCTTTTTGTTGCAATGGTGAATGGTATTGTTTTCTTAATTTCTCTTTCTGCTTTTTCATTGTTAGTATATAGGAATGCAGGGGATTTCTGTGTGTTAATTTTATATCCTGCAACTTTACTATATTCATTGATTAGCTCTAGTAATTTTCTGGTAGAGTCTTTAGGGTTGTCTATGTAGAGGATCATGTC